>NW_028270146.1:2415145-2566092 GCF_037043375.1 Chiloscyllium plagiosum
TTTGCAGACGACACTAAAGTCAGTGGAGTTGTGGATAGTGATGAAGGATGTCGTAGGTTACAGAGAGACGTAGATAAACTGCAGAGCTGGGCTGAGAGTTGGCAAATGGAGATAAAGGCGGACAAGTGTGAGGTGATTCATTTTGGTCGGAGTAACCGGAGTGCAAAGTACTGGGCTAATGGTAAGATTCTTGGTAGTGTAAATGAGTAGAGAGATCTCGATGTCCAGGTACATAGATCCTTGAAAGTTGTCACCCAGGTTGACAGGGTTGTTAAGAAGGCATACAGTATTTTAGCTTTTATTAATAGAGAGATTGGGTTCCGGAACCATGAGGTTATGCTGCAGCTGTACAAAACTCTAATGCAGCTGCACTTGGAGTATTGTGTACAGTTCTGGTCACCGCATTATAAGAAGGATGTGGAAGATCGGGAAAGGGTGCAGAGGAGATTTACGAGGATGTTGCCTGGTATGGAGGGAAGGTCTTACGAGGAAATAAGATTAGATTAGATTAGATTACATTACAGTGTAGAAACAGGCCCTTCGGCCCAACAAGTCCACACCGACCCGCCGAAGCGAAACCCACCCATACCCCTACATTTACCCCTTACCTAACACTACGGGCAATTTAGCATGGCCAATTCACCTGACCCTGCACATCTTTTGGACTGTGGGAGGAAACCGGAGCACCCGGAGGAAACCCACGCAGACACGGGGAGAACGTGCAAACTCCACTCAGTCAGTCGCCTGAGGCGGGAATTGAACCCGGGTCTCAGGCGCTGTGAGGCAGCAGTGCTAACCACTGTGCCACCGTGCCGCCCAAATGCTGAGGGACTTGAGGCTGTTTTCGTTAGAGAGAAGAAGGTTGAGAGGTGACTTAATAGAGACATATAAGATAATCAGAGGGTTAGATAGGGTGGACAGGGAGAGCCTTTTTCCAAGAATGGTGACGGCGAGCACGAGGGGGCATAGCTTTAAATTGGGGGTGATAGATATAGGACAGATGTCAGAGGTAGTTTCTTTACTCAGAGAGTAGTAAGGGTATGGAATGCTTTGCCTGCCAACAGTAGTAAATTCGCCAACTTTAAGTACATTTAAGTCATCATTGGACAAGCATATGGACGTACATGGAATAGTGTAGGTTAGATGGGCTTCAGATTGGTATGACAGGTCGGCGCAACATCAAGGGCCGAAGGGCCTGTACTGCGCTGTAATGTTCTATGTTCGATAGAACACTGTGGGTGGCATGGTGGCACAGTGGTTAGCATTGCTGCCTCACAGCATCAGAGACCCGGGTTCAATTCCTGCCTCAGGTGACTGACTGTGTGGAGTTTGCACGTTCTCCCCGTGTCTGCGTGGGTTTCCTCCGGGGGCTCTGGCTTCCTCCCACAGTCCAAAAATGTGCAGGTTAGGTGAGTTGGTCATGCTAAATTGCCCGTAGTGTAAGGTGAAGGGATGAATGGGTCTGGGTGGGTTGCGCTTCAGCGGGTTCAGTGAGGACTTGTTGGGCAAAAGGGCCTGTTTCCACATTGTAAGTAATCTAATCTAAAACATGAGTGGATTGATGGGGCAGTAATTGGCCAGGTTGAACTTATTCATTTTTTTTGTGTACAGGACATACCTGGGCAATTTCCCACATTGTCGTGTAGCTGCCATGTTGTGTGTTCAGAATAATCATTAATGAGAGCCACAGGTAGCCAGCACTGAAATTTGCTCTTCAAATGTAAATGTGACAATATGTAAGCACTGAGCTAAAGGCACTTACCTACATTAAACTCATATTGCTATTCAGTTTTTGTTAATAAGAGGATTTATGGAACTGAATAAATGGTATTTTTTTTGTCAGTAATTTACACTCTGAAAAATTTTACAGTTTCTTGGTATTTAGTAGTTGCCATGTTGTTGAGATGATTTACAGCATTCTGGATCATTGCAGCGAACCTAAAGCATAGACGTCAGTTTGTCAAATAATTTAGGGGCACAATTGTTGATCATTTGCAATAAGAGATCATTAACTGGGAAGTTTAGATAATACTTTACTGATATAGACAATGCATCATACATAGCAAGATAAAAACCTCCATCAATTTTTGTAACAACTGACTGTGGAAAATTCCCAGTCTCTGAGCCCAACAGAAAACATGGCAAAGCTTGGGAATGATCTTTGCCAGGAGTCTTTGTGGGGACACTTTGGGAAGAGGGATCATTATATCAAAAGAGTAAGATTAGCAATGGAGACAAGCAAGGGACAATTTTAAGTAGAAATTCTGAATTAGAAGAGGGTGAATTTTGAAGAAGTAACAAAGAAGATTGATGAGGGCAGAGCAGTAGATGTGATCTATGTGGACTTCAGTAAGGCATTCAACAAGGTTCCCCATGGGAGACTGATTAGCAAGGTTAGATCTCATGGAATACAGGGAGAACTAGCCATTTGGATACAGAACTGGCTGAAAGGTAGAAGACAGAGGGTGGTGGTGGAGGGTTGTTTTTCAGATTGGAGGCCTGTGACCAGTGGAGTGCCACAAGGATCGGTGCTGGGTCCTCTACTTTTTGTCATTTACATAAATGATTTTGATGCGAGCATAAGAGGTACAGTTAGTAAGTTTGCAGATGACACCAAAATTAGAGGTGTAGTGGACAGCGAAGAGGGTTCCCTCAGATTACAACAGGATCTTGACCAGATGGGCCAATGGGCTGAGAAGTGGCAGATGGAGTTTAATTCAGATAAATGCGAGGTGCTGCATTTTGGGAAAGCAAATCTTAGCAGGACTTATACACATAATGGTAAGGTCCTAGGGAGTGTTGCTGAACAAAGAGACCTTAGAGTGCACGTTCATAGCTCCTTGAAAGTGGAGTCACAGGTAGATAAGACAGTGAGGAAGGCATTTGGTATGCTTTCCTTTATTGGTCAGAGTATTGAGTACAGGAGTTGGGAGGTCATGTTGTGGCTGTACAGGACATTGGTTAGGTCACTGTTGGAATATTGCGTGCAGCTCTGGTCTCCTTCCTATCGGAAAGATGTTGTGAAACTTGAAAGGGTTCAGAAAAGATTTACAAGGATGTTGCCAGGTTTGGAGGATCTGAGCTATATGGAGAGGCTGAACAGGCTGGGGCTGTTTTCCCTGGAGCGTTGGAGGCTCAGGGGTGACCTTATAGAGGTTTACAAAATTATGAGGGGCATGGACAAGATAAATAGACAAAGTCTTTTCCCTGGGGTGGGGGAGTCCAGAACTAGAGGGCATAGGTTTAGGGTGGGAGGGGAAAGATATAAAAGAGACCTAAGGGGCAACTTTTGCATGCAGAGGGTGGTACGTGTATGGAATGAGCTGCCAGAGGAAGTGGTGGAGGCTGGTACAATTGCAACATTTAAGAGGCATTTGGATGGGTATATGAATAGGAAGGGTTTGAAGGGATATGGGCCGGGTGCTGGCAAATGGGACTAGATTGGGTTGGGATATCTGGTCAGCATGGATGGGTTGGACCGAAGGGTCTGTTTCCATGCTGTACATCTCAATGACTCTATGAATGTGTGATGAAAGAGGTGTGATTTATGTACATATATATCATTTGTAGAGTTTCAAAACAGTTGAATATTGGTGTTGATTACTTTTTTGATTTTCTTTAAAAAACATTCCTTCCAGAATTGTGAGCTAAACCAACATATAGGTGACTACGAACCCTTGGAGTAATAATAGAATATGATGCTGCCATCGTTTGTGGTAGTGTAAACATTGAAGTTAATTAGAATCTGGATTAGAGTGGTGCTGGAAAAGCACAACTGGTCAGGCAGCATCCGAAGAGCAGGAAAATCAACATTTTGGGCAAAAGCCCTTCATCAGGAATGAAGGCAGGGAGCCTCCAGGGATAAATGGGAGGGGGGGGGGGGGGGGGGGGTGCGGGTTAGGGCTGGGGAGAAGGTAGCCAAGAGTTTGAAGAGCTTCAGGGCAGAGGAGACCACCTGAGGGTTGCAGTGAGAAAGAGAGACTCACTGAGATTTTTGTAGAGAGAGGAGGAGAACTGTAGAGAGTTTTCAGTTCAAAATAAATCAAGCATTGATTTTAAGTTTAGAAAAGCCAGAGATTAAGGGTGTTTAGGGCAATGGGGGGGGGGGGGGGGGGGGAGAGACATGATTAGCATCAGAAAGAACTGCAACGTTACTCCCAGAGTGGAGTCAGTTTGCAGTACTTAAGGAAATGAGCTACTTTAGTAGAATTGTTTAGTTTGTGAAACTTAGAAAACAACAGATTTTGGCTAGAAATCTACAAGTTATGAAAAACTGAAATGTTAAACTTCAGTTCTGTGAGCATGTGTTAAAAAGTCTCCAAAGTGTACAGGACAGCGACTGGGGTAAATTCATTAAGTAGAATTGAAAAATTTGACATAGAGGGTAATTTCACTGGAATTGAGTAAGGGATAGTGTTGGAAAACATACTGAAACTTAGTTTTGCTATATGTTTTAAATTTTTAAACATGTACTACATATATTGGTAGTTTGGATGCTATTTATTTTTGTACAATAGCCTGGCATTCTGTTGCGTGACTGTGTGTCAGTGACTAATCACCACATTCACCAAAGATTTTTTTAAAAACTATCAAGCCAGATTTTATTTTGGGAACTGCACCATCAGCTGGGATCAGAACAAGTGTGAGTTCTTTATTAGAATTTGTAGTCCCTGAATCAAAAGAGGGACCTCTGTCTTTTAAATAAATGGTGTGGGGGATGTTTGGACATAAAACAGGAGTGTTATGGTGGAGGTTATTGTTTGAATTGTATTTTTAGAATTGTGTTGAATATTGCTAAGTAGCATATTGAGAGTAGAACACATAAGAATAGATAGATTGACATCCTTGATTGAAGCTGAGCTGAGATTTAACATTGAAGACAGAATTTGAAGCAGCAGCTCATAAGGAGGAGAAGGGCTTAAAATAATGCTTAAACAATAGTGTGCTTCCATTGGGATGTCCAGTTTTACTGCTAAGCTAGCTGCTGGAAGTTAATTGGGAGTCTGATTGTAGTGGAAGAAATGTTCAAAGATTCTTCATAAAAAAGGGCATTGGGACAGGAAGTAGGTATTCACATTGTAGCAATAATACAAAGAAAATAACTCCCCTTAGAATGTACTGAAAAAGCAGAGATGATTTAGGACAGTCAGGAAAATTCTTTTTCAAATATTAAATGAAGAAAATCATGCCACAGGCGGTTCTGAGCATTTAATTTCAAAAAGGGAGGTATTTTCTCAAGGAGTTACTGGGAACGATGTGGAGGAACTGGTATTGGACTGGAGTGGACAAAGTTAAAAATCACACACCAGGTCATAGTCCATCAGGTTTATTTGGAAGCACTAACTTTCCTTCATCAGGTGATGAAGGAGCGTCGCTCCGAAAGCTGGTGCTTCCAAATAAACCTGGTGGACTACAACCTGGTGTTGTGTGATTTTTAACTTTGTACTGGAGGAAATCAGTCTTTGATGCTGCCTGGTTTTGCTGTTATCTTTTCAGAGGGGTTACTGAATGAGGAACTGTTAAGTGAAGGTACTCATGAAGGTTACAAACAAGTCCTATCAGACAGAGTTGTCTAAAAGAGTGACTTAGCAAATGGAGAGATTGCAGTGGGAGGAATGAAGAAAATTTCTATCAAAGGAATTGATACTTTTTTGGAAAACGACCTGGCAAGTTCAAGAATACTGACCTCACTGACTGTGGTGGAACATCCGGTGGAGGTAAAAGAAATTGATGCTACACGAGAAACATTCTGAATTGTTTCCTGACTGTATTGTGACAAGATCTTGGGCTCAAAGAATTAGAGGACACAACTATGTTGACGTGGGTCTCATGTCACAAGTGGGTTAGACCAGGGCAGGACAACAGATTTCCTTCCTTAAAGGACATTAGTGAACCAGGTGCAGTTTTTACAGCAATTGACAGTAGTTACATGGTCGACTTTAGATTAGCTCTTTAGTCAAGGCAGGCTTAAGGAAGGAGAAGGAGCTTAGTGAAGGAACTCCTGGGGTCAGTGACCATAATATGATAGAATTCCCCCTGCAGTTTGGGAAGGAGAAGCTGGAATCAGATGTAATGCATTACAATTGAGTAAAGGTAACTACAAAGGCATGAGAGTGGAGCTGGCCAGAGTTGATTGGAAGGGGAGCCGAGCAGGGAAGATGGTACAGCAGCAATGGCAGGAGTTTCTGGGAGTAACTCAGCAGACACAGCAGAGATTCATCCCAAGGAAGAAAAAAACATACTAAGGGGAGAATGAGGCAACCATGGCTGACTAGGGAAGCAAAAGGAAAAGCATAGTGTAGTGAAGATTTGTGAGAAGGCAGAGGATTGGGAAGCCTTTAAAAACCATAGGACAACAAAGAAATTACTAAGCAGATGAAATATGAGGGTAAGCTAAGTAATAATATAAAAGAAGATTGCAAGAGTGTTTTTGGATATCTAAAAGGTAAGCAAGGGGCAAGAGTGAACATTGGACTGTTGGAAAATGAGGCTGGAGATGTAGTAATGGGGAGCAAAGAAATCGTGGCAGAACTGATTTGGTACTTTGTATCGGTTTTCATGGCGGAACATACCATCAGCATACCAGAACTTCAAGAGGGTCGGAGGCAGGAGTGAGTGTAGTGACCATCACAAAGGATACAGCTGGGGAAGCTGAAAGATTTGAAGGTGGATAAATCACTCGGACTAGATAGATAACACCCTGAGGAGGATCTGAAAGAGGTAACTGAGGAGATTGTAGAGGAATTGATGTTTTTTCAGGAAGCACTGGAGTCAGGGAGGGTCTCAGCACAGTGGGAAATGGCTAATTTTACACTCCAGAAGAAGTAAGAGAGGCAGAAGACAGGAAACAGTAGGCCAGTTAGTCTAACCTTGGTCATTGGTAAGATTTTTGAGTCCATTATTAACTATGAGGTTGCAGAATACTTGGAAGTGCATGGTAAAATAGGGCTGAGTCAGTACAGCTTTGTCAAGGGAAGGTGTAGAATCATAGAATCTCTACAGTGTGGAGCAAGCCATTCAGCCCATTGAGTCTACATCGACCCTCTGAACAGCATCCCACCCAGACCCACCCCATCCTTGTAACCCTGCATTTCCGATAGCTAACCGACCTAATCTGTATATTCCTGAACACTATGGGCAATTTAGCTTGTCCAAACCACCTAACCAGCACATCTTTGGACTGAGAGAAAACTGGAGCACCCAGAGGAAATCCACACAGGCACAGGGAGAATGTACAAACTCCAAACAGACAGTCACCTGAGGGTGAAATTAAACCCAGGTCCCTGGTGCTGTGAGGTAGCATTGCTAACCACTGAGCCACAATGCCAGGTCATGCCTGACAAATCTTTTAGAATTCTTTGAGCAGGTACTGAGCAAGTTAGACAAAGGAGAGCTAGTGAACATGATCTACTTGGATTTCCAGAAGGCCTTTGTCAAGGTGTGTGCAGGAAGCTGATAAATTAGGTAAGAGCCCATGGTGTTAGGGGCAAGGTACTGGCCTGTATAGAGGATTGGCTGACTGGCAGAAGGCAGAGAGTGGGGATAATGGGATGTTTTTCAAGATGGCAGCCTGTGACTAGTGGAATTCCACAGAGGTGAGTGTTGGGACCATTCCATATAAACTACATCAACTGAACTTCCCTCATCCATACATTTGATCATATTTTCAAAAATGTCTTAACAAATATTTTAGGTATGTCCTCTGTCTCTCTGACATGCTCACTATCCCTAATTAATCCATGCTTTTTCCAGTAGATATTAATTCCCCCCTTCAGAATTTTCTCCAATAGTTTCCCTCCCACAAATGCATGACTCACTGATCTGTAATGTCCTGGTTCATCTCTACCACCCTTGTTTTATTTATTCATGGGATAAGCATAGGCCAGCATTTATTGCCCATCTCTAATTGCCCAGAGGGCAGTTAACCATGTTGCTGTGGGTCTGGAGTCACATCTAGGCTAGACCAGGTAAGGATGACAGATTTCCTCCCCTGAAGGACATTAGTGAACCAGCTGGGTTTTTTGATAATCGACAATGGTTTCATAGTCATCAGTTGATTCTTCATTCTAAATTCTTCTTTTTCATTGAATACAAATTCCACCATCTACCATTGCAGGATTTGGATTCGGGTGTCCAGAACATTAGCTGAGTTTTTTTTGGATTAATAGTCTAGCAATGATACCACTCTCCACATCTCCACTTTCTTGCAACGTTGAATCACATTAGGGGTCCTCCAGTCCTCTGGCACTTCCTGGTGGCCAGACAGGAATTAAAAATTTGTATTAGAGCCCCTGCAAGTTCCTGCCTCACCTCTCACAGCAGTCTGGGATGCAATTCGTCCAGGCCAGAGGATTTGTCCATTTTTAAGCCCAACAGAGGCTCCAATATTTCCCTATTTCCTGTGTGAAACTGTGCAAGTTCCTCACATTCCTGAATTCCAAACCTATATTCTCATTTTCCAGAAGGAAGACCAAAGGAGAAGTACTCATTCAACCCCCTTCCAATATCCCGCAGCTTCACACACCGGTTGTCCCCTTGGTCCCTAATAGACCCTTTTCTTTTCCAAATTAACCTCTTCTCTTTCATGTATTTATCAGATGTTTTAGGACTCTACCTAATCCTGTTTGCAAGTCCTTTTTCCTCTTTTTGCTCTTCTAATTGCTTTCTTAAGTTCCCTCCTACACTTCCTGTTTTCCTCTAGGACTGCAGCTGAATTGCTCCCTTTGGGTTTACTAAAGGCCCTACTCCGCTTCCTCATCCAGTCCTGAATTGTCCTAGACATCTGGGGTTCTCTGAACTTATTGCCTCTAAATGGTATATATTGGTCCTGTACTCTCCACAGTTCCTTTATGAATGCCCTACCCCCCAATTGCTCTGCTATAGACTTACCCGGAAGGAGCTGTTCCCAGTCAACTGTGGACCAAAACTGCTTTATTTTAATAAAATCTGCTTTCCCCCAATCATAAGCCACCTTTATCAGGCCATTTTTTTTTCTTGTCCAGAATAAATTTGAACCGTACTATGTTGTGGCTGCTGTGCCTAAATGTTCCCCCAGTGCCACATCAAACACTTGTCTAGCTTTTTTCCCCAGAACCAGATCCAGCACTGCACCATCCCTTGTTGGTCCTTCTATGTATTGATACAAAAAACTCCCCTGGATATATTTGAAGAAATCTGTCTCTTTAAACGCCGTGACTATCCCAATTTATGTTGGGAAAGTTGAAATCCCCTATTATAATTACCCAATTAATACTTTTACACACCTCTGTGAAATGTCTACATATTTGCTTCTCTACTTCCCATAGTCTCTTTGGGGCCTCCAATACACTCCCTGTAAAGTAACTGCCCCCTTATCATTCCTAAGTTCTATCCACAAAGTTTCATCTGAGGACCTTTCCTAAATATAATCTCTCCTTATTGCAGTAATTGACTCCTTAATTAATAATGCTACACCACCACTTTTTCTCCACCTTTCTGTCTCTCCTAAAGATTCTACACCCCGCAATGTTGAGTTGCCAGTCCAGCTCTTCCCTCAACCATGTTTCTGTGATGGCAACAATATCATACTTCCATGTGTCAATCCACACCATTACACTCCTAGTATTAAAATAAAGACCATCCAGCCTTGCCTTACTCTCTTTACACTCAAAATAGCTGAACTCACTGTGATTTGTTTCCTTTGTTGTAGCATGACGTGTCTCTGTTTCATTGATATTCTGTGTCCCCCTGCCCTGATGACACAAAGAGAAGTGGAGGGGCAGGTAGTGTAGAGGGAATAGGAAGGCTGCAGAAAGACTTGGTGAGGAGAGTGAGCAAAGAAGTGGCAGATGGAATACAATTTGGGAAAGTGTGACTTGGAGACAGTAAGGGCTGGAGATGCTGGAAGTCAGAGTCAATAGATGTAAAGCTGGACAAGCACAGCAGGCCAGACAGCATCTGAGGAACAGGAAAATCAAAGCTTTGGGCCAAATCCCATCATTAGGCCTGGAGAGGAGGAGGGAGCCCAGAAGTATATGGAGGAAAGGGGGTGAGGCTGGGAGAGGGGTAGATGGGATGGTGATAGGTGGATGCAGGGTGGGGGTGATTGTGATTGGTCAGTGGGAAGGGTGGAACGGATAGCTGAGTAGCAAGATGGACAGGTGAGGTCAGGTCAGGGAGGCGAGAAGGAGAGGAAGGGCTAGACATAGGATAAGGCTGGGGGTGAAGGGACTTTGAAGCTGCTGAAGTCAATATTAAGTCCATGTAAGTTTCCTGGGTGAAATATCAGATGTTGTTCCTCCAGTTTATGTTTGGTCTCACTCTGACAGTGGAGGAGGCCAAGAATGAGAGGGGGAATTAAAATGGCTCGCAACCGGAAGGTCAGGGTGGATGATGTGATGTCTAATAGAGCAGAGAAAAAAACATTTGTTGAGGGTGTGGATCCTTCAGAGGAACAGTAAAGGTCCTCTGCAGATCTGGGAGAGAGAGAGGCCCTGACCGAGGCAAGGCTGACTACAGGGAGAGAAAGTGTCGATGCACGGCAGAGAGCGTGGAGCAGAGAATGCGCAGGGAGAATCGATTCTGGAGGCACAGGCAGATAGGAAAAGTGTGAATTTGGTGAGAGGAACAGAGTTATATTTTCTAAACAGGGAAAGGCTTTGGAAAACTGAAGCACAACAAGACTTGAGAGTCCTCATTCAGGATTTCCTTAACTTTAACATGCAGGTTCAGCTGACAGTTAAGAATGCCAATGCAATGTTAGTATTCATTTCAAGAGGGCTAGAATACAAGAACAGAGATGTACAGCTAAGGCTGTATAATGCTCTGGTCAGACAGTGTTTGGAATATTGTGAGCAGTTTTGGGCCCCGTATCTAAGAAATGACATGCTGGTGTTGGAGGGGGTCCAAAGGAGGTTTACAAGAATGATCCTGGGGATAAAGGGCTTGTCATGTGAGAAGCAGTTAAGGACTCTGGATTTTATTTGATGGAGTTTAGAAGGATGAGGGAGGAATCCGATTGAAACTTACAGAATACTGAGAGGCCTGGATGAAATGAATGTGGAGAAGATGTTTCCATTCGTAGGAGAGCCAAGAACCTGAGGGCACAGTCTCTGAGTGAAGGGGCGACCTTTCAGAACTGAGGTGAGGAGGAATCTTTGGAACTCATTGCCACAGAAGGCCAAGTCATTGAGTGTATTTAAGATAAAGATAGATAGGTTCTTGATTATTACAGGAATTAAGGTTACAGGGAGAAGCCAGGAAAATGGGATTGAGAAAAATATTTGAATGGTGAAACAGGCTTGATGGGCTGAATGACCTAATTCTTTCCTATAATTATGGTCTCACTCTTGATATTTTTGCTGAATTGAAATTCCATAATCTTCCATGGTGTGATTCGAACCCATTTCCATAGGGCATCAGCCTAGGGCTGTGGGTTCCTAGTCCAGTGACAATACTATCTCCCCAACATGCTGCATCCTCAAAAAATTAGAGACAAAAAAAAACTGCAGGTGCCGTATCCTCAAAAAGGACATGGTTGCATTGTTTTTAACTTTCCAACATTTCTCAAGTTCTGGAAAGGTTCCACCAGCTGGAAAAAAGCAATGGAGGCAAGGGTAATATAGGCCAACTAGTGTATCAACTGTCAAAGTGAAAAAGCTGGAATCAATTATCCAGGAGGATATTACAGAAAAATGAGGATCGGACATTGATAGCTGCAATGCACTTCAAAAGGAGAAAGGAAGTTTATGTACCAATTACAACCTTGGACAGCATCTTCCAAACCCATGACCACTTTTATCTAGAAGGACAAGGGCAGCAGATATATGGAAACACCGTCCCTGCAAGCTCGCCTCTGAGCCACTCACCATCCTGACTTGGAAATATATCACTGTTACTTCACGGTCGGTGGGTCAAAATCTTGGAATTCCTTCTCCAAGCACATGGACTGCAGCTGTTCAAGAAGGCAGTTCACCTCCACCTTCTCAAAGGGCAACTAGGGACGGGCAATAAATACTGTCCCAGCCAGTGACACCGACATCCCATGAGTGAATTAAAACAAAAGATAACTTTGGAGAGGCAATTACAAGATTTAAAAGGATTGTGAGGTGGGGGGGGGTGGAGCAGCAGTAAAGTAAGAAAAAACAAAGTTTATTGAAGGAGTTAGAGACACAGGGGATTACATGGTTTCATCTATTAAACAGCTTCAGGGAGCTGTGAACACAGACAGCAGCTAGATGTGGTTCTAACTGTGACCTGGTATACAGAAGGATAGGATGAAACCTTTCTGGTTCCGAGGAGCTGAGGAAACATGGGGAAGCAAAACAAGGAGGGTAGCAGTGTTGATTTGACAATGTGAGAGAGACAGGGTTTCCTGGAGGGATCAATGATAAACTTTAATTGAGGAATTGGTCAGGTACATTGACAAGTTGGGAAAATGTCTTAGCACAAGACCAGATCTCTCTGGATGATGAAAGTGTGACAGAAGCGCAAACAAGAAGCAGTTGATCAGTCTGACAGGATTCGTGGAGAGAGAGAGAAAGAGACTTAATGTTTTGGGCCCACTGGTCAAGGATCTTGAACTCGACATGTTAACCCCCGGCCTCTATCTCTATCTCTCTCCCTCCCCACAAGAGTTGCCTGAGCTGCATTGCTGCAGCATCCTGTTTCTCTTTCAGCATCTGTAGCTTTTTGCTTTGAGAGAATAATGTCAATTTGATGACACAAGCGAAATCCAGTCCCAGTCAATATTTGCCCAATTTGTTCTGTTTGTCTATTCACAGAGTTTCTCCGGCACTTTGTGTTTTTTATCTCAGACCTCCAGCACCTGCTGTGTTTTGCTGTGGTAGCACTCTGTACAATTGGCCAAAGATTTTCTCTCACCTGAACTTTGTACTATTTTACCTGGAAACAATAAAAATGATATACCTATTATGGACAAACATGGATACCATGAACAGAACAAATAAACACTAAGCTCTCGACACAGTGAGAGAGAGCTGTGCCAGGCTGAAATGTGTAGAAGGATTGACATGGACAGATGTTTGGAAATTCTACACCAGGACAGTCATTTTCACTGCATGAACCAGCACCCCAAGCTCCGAGCGACACAAAGCTGGAATCACTCAGATGGTCCTGTACTTTGCTCTCTGCCTTATTCATAATCAGATGTTTAATGGGATTATTATTCACCTGCAGATAATTATTTGCTGATTAGAGCAATATTAGCAAAGATGAGATTGTCCCTTCACTGAAATAATGGAGATGAACTTTGCTCATGTTTGTGTGTTGACCGAATTTACACAAATTGATGGAGATTTGAAGTGCACATGAGTAGCAGTGATCCCACCACACAGACAGACAACAGGAATCTTTCATCCTTTGGAGGAGCGATAGTTCCAAAGGAGTTCCTGGATGTTACTTCAGTGAAGATTCTATGTTTCAGCACTTATGTACAGTTTAGTGAAACTGTAACTATAAAATATCCATGGTTCAAGTCCCTCCACAGCTTCACCCCTCCCTATCTCTGTCCCCTGCTCTGGCTCCTATACCGCTCCCAATTTCTGTCACCAGCTCCAGCCCCTACACCCCTCCCTATTTCTGTCACCTCCAGCACCTACACCCCTTCCTATCTCTGTCACCTCCTCCAATCCCAACAGCCCTGTACTGTGTGGGGGAGGCAGGTTCACTCAAGTGGTTAGGAATGTACTAGTATGGATCCCATCTGAGACACTTGGGCCAAGAGGTAGTTACACTACCCCAGACACCCACCACCTCATTTCCTGGGGAATTCCCAGATACACAAACAAAAAGGGTTCATTTTGAGATGAGCACAATTGAAAAGCAGAAAACTCGTCCATACTGACCAGATGTCCTAAATTAATCTAGTCCTTTTTGCCAGCACTTGGCCCATATCCTTCTAATCCCTTCCTATTCATGTATCCATCCAGATGCCTTTTAAATGTTGTAATGATACCAGCCTCCACCACTTCCTCTGGCAGTTCATTCCATACACGCACTACCCTCTGTGTGAAAAAGTTGCTCCATTGGTCCCTTTTAAATCTTTCCCCTTTTACCATAAAGGACAAAGGAACAGTTAATGTTTGAGTTCTGCTGAAAGGTGATTGCTGTGGTTTTGGTGAGGGTGAGTGCTGCCCCTTTCCCCCCCCCTCCCCTACACAGATTAACAGGTAGCAATACCCCTGCCCAAGGAGGAGGGCAGCTCTGCGCCATTCCCTGAGTAAGTGTCACTCTCGGGGGAGTTGCTGGTTGGGGATGGGGGGTGCTGCTGCTGAGACTGTGAGCACCTCCCTATGGAGAGGGGCCATGCACGGAAGATGATCATTTGGCCAGGGGGTGGGGGGGGGGGGGGTGGGGGGGGGAGTGGTGGGGGGGGGGTGGAGTGGTGTTGGGAAATGGAGAGTTGAGGGGCTGTGGAAAGGAGAGGCAATGGAAGGGGAGGGGGAATGGAGACGACTGCGGGGGACTGAGGGAATGGGGATACAGGTCAGGAGATGGGGGGAAAGGGGAGGTAGGGAGGGTGGGTGATGGAGAAATGTGGAGAGATGAAGATCTGGAGGCCAGATGAGGGGGAAGTAAAATCCAAAGCAAAGAGAGAAGACAGGTGTCTTGTGTTCAGTGAGTAACTCAGATAGTCAGTACTGACATGATGGGCTGAATGGTCTCTGTGAGATGTAACAATTCTGTAAATGACTTGCCCCTGGATGATTTGTCAACTGCCCTTTGAGACATCCCTTGGTGATTGTTACAGTCCATCATCTTTCTTCACCAATCTCTACACCTATAGCTCACTGAAGCTCCTCGATGCTGCCTGAATTGCTGTGCTCTTCCAGCACCATTGATCCAGAATCTGGTTTCCAGCATCTGCAGTCATTGTTTTTACCTATAGCTCACTCACTATTCACCAGAATCTGAGATTTCTTCCAAATTCTACAAATCTAACTTAGCCCTTTTGGTAATTTTCAAATCCTTCCTCATCTTGTATTCATTCTAACTCAAACTCTGTCTCCTCTGTGCTCCCTGGATTTACTCTTTAATGTCACCTCCCGAAATTGAACCCTCAGCCCATCCACCTTGAACAGGTCTGTCCTGTCGCTAAACTGGTTCTTCTGTCTGTGAAATCTGATCTCTCTCTCTCTCTGTCTCAGGCTAGCCATTGGCTGACTGAGCCCTGCACAATCCAGAAATTACAGTACTACCTTTCAGATTTGTCTTTCAGATTTCTCCTGAGCTTCTTGAACTCTGACTACGGCGTATTAACCCTTTCTCTCGAATATACAGAACCTGACTTTCCTGACCCCAGCAGCTTTGTACATCTCAATGTAAAAATCACACAATTCTAGGTTATAGTCCAACAGGTTTATTTGGGAGTACTAGCTTTCAGGGCACTGTTCCTTCAAAAGGTAACTAGCGGGCAGAATCATAAGACACAAAATGTGTAACAGAAGATCAGTGTCTTGCAATTAAAATGATATATTGAACAAACCTAGATTGCTGTTAAGTACACAGACAGAGACAAGTCTATGGGGTGAATTTGCATTTGCAGAATTGTATTTGCAGATACATTCTATTTTTGCTCAAAAAGCACACAACCTGCAGGCAGTCAATACATATAACATTTTATAAATTCCTACTTTGGAAATAGAACCAGTCTGACTCAAGATTGGGATACAGATAGACTCTAACCTCACACATTTAATACATTGAGCTGAGATGTCACTTTTTTTAATATAAAACCTTAAGTTATCTCAGGAATGTGACTTAAAAGAAGTTCCAGGACTTACATATTAATGAACTGAAACCTGTAACCCATTTTAAAAGATGAAAGACTTAACAACAATCTAAGTTTGTTCAATATATCATTTTAATTCCATGTTACTGTGATCTTTTGCTATAAATTCGGTGTTTTATAATCCTGCCCCATTAGTTATCTGATGAAGGAGCAGCAGTCAGAAAGCTAGTGCTTACAAATAACCTGTTGGACTATAACCTGGCATTGTGTGATTTTTAACCTTCTCAAACATGGACAGGATCAGTCCCACCACCTGTCTCAGCGTCAAATTCTCAATTCCTACTGCACTCAGTCTCCTTGCCGTAGCCCAGTCCTTTTCTCACTGTATCAGATTTAAACAGGTTGTCACACTTACAGGAGCTGAGTGCTGGATGGGAACAACCAAACTGGGAGCAGGAGTATGTTATTCAGCCTCATTGAGCCTCATCTCACTCCGAGCTCTCTCACTGACAATCTCAAACTGTGACTCCAAGTTATTGACATACCAGCCAAGGGGAACAGAATATTCTTCTTTACCCTGTGAAAACTGTTCATAATTTTGAACAACTCAATAAGGTCACCCCTTAACCTTCTATTTGTACTAGAATAAGCACAGTTTCTCTAATCTTTCCCCATATCTAAAATCACTCATTCCTGACCACAATAATGCAAATTTTAAAATACTCATGGATATGGATAACAGTAGTCTTCGGGTAAAGGTGAACTACAACAATATTAGACAGGAACTGGAGAATTTTTATTTTAAGCAACTGATTGAGGGTAAATCCACATTGAACATAGATTTTTAGAGATCTACAGCATGGAAACAGACCCTTCGATCCAATTCAATCATGCCGACCAGATATCCGAAATTAATTTAGTCCAATTTGCTAGCATTTGGCTCAAGTCCCTCTAAACCCTTCCTATTCATATATCCAAATGTACGCCTTTTAAATCTTGTATTTGTACCAGCCTCTGGCAGATCATTCCATACATGCACCACACCCTGCTTGAAAATGTTGCCCCTTAGATCCCTTTTATATCTTTCCCCTCTCACCCTAGACCTAAGCCCTCTAGTTTTGGGCTCCTGACTGCAGGGAAAAGACCCAATCCATGCCCCTCATGATTTTATAAACTTTTATAAGATCACCCCTCAGCCTTCAACACTCCAGAGAAAACAGCCCCAGCCTATTCCACTAATGCTTGTACCTCAAACCCTCCAACCCCGGCAACATTCTTGTAAATCTTTTCTGAACTCTGTCAAGTTTCACAACAACCTTCCAATGGGAGATCAAAATTGCACACAATATTCCAAAACTGGCCTAACCAATGCCCTGTACAGCCACATCATGACCTCTTAACTCCTTTGCTGGATGCTCTGACCAATAAAGGAAAGCATACCAAATGCCTTCTTCACTATCCTATCTATCTGCAACACCACTTTCAGGGAGCTATGAACCTGCACTCCAAGGTCTCTTTGTTCAGCAATACTCCCCAGGACTTACGATTAAGTGTATAAGTTCTGCCCTGATTTGCCTAACTAAAATGCAGCACCTCACATGTATCTAAATTAAACTCCTATTCAGCCCTATTGGCCCATCTGATCAAGGTCCCGTTGTACTCTCAGGTAACCTTCTTTGCTGTCCACTACACCTCCAATTTTGGTGTCATCTGCAAACTTATTAACCATACCACTTATGTTCACCTTCAAATCATTTATGTAAATGACAAAAAGCAGTGGACCCAGCATCGATCCTTGTGGCACTCCACTGGTTACAGGCCTCCAGTCTGAAAAACAATCCTCACCATCACTCTCTGTCTTCTACCTTTGAGCCAGTTCTGTATCCAAATAGCTAGTTCTCCCTGTATTCCATGAGATCTAACCTTGCTACTGTGAGGAACCTTGTCAAATGCCTTACTGAAATCCATATAAATCATATCTACCACTCTGCCCTCATCAATCCTCTTTTTGACTTCTTCAAAACTCAATCAAGTTAGTGAGATGTGATACCCCATGTACAAAGCCATGTTGACTATCCCTAATCAATCCTTGCATTTCCAAATGCATGTAAACCCTGTCCTTCAGGATTCCCTCCAACAACTTGCCCATCACCAATGTCAGGCTCACTGGTCTGTAGTTCCCTGGCTTTTCCTTACCACCTTTCTTAAATAGTAGCACCACGATAGCCAACCTCCAGTCTTCCGGCACCTCATCTGTGACTATTGATGATACAAATATCTCAGCAAGGGGCCCAGCAATCACTTCCCCAGCTTCCCACAAAGTTCTAGGGTATACCTGATCAGGTCCTGGGGATTTATCCACCTTTGTGTGTTTTAAGATGTCCAGCACCTCCTCTTCTGTAACGTGGACATTTTTCAAGATGTCACCATCTATTTCTCCCCATTCTATATCTTCCATATCCTTCTCCAGTAAACACTCATGCAAAATACTTGTTTAGTATCTCCTCCATCCTCTGCGGTTCCACACACAGGTCGCCTTGCTGATCTTTAAGAGGCCCTATTCCCGCTCTAGTTAACCTTTTGTCCTCAATGTCTTTGCAAATCCCCTTGGTTTCTCCTTAACCCTATTTGCCAAAATTGTCTCATGTTCCCTTTCTGCCCTCTTAATTTCCATTTAAATATACTCCTATTGCCTTAAAACTCTTCTGAGGATTCACTCGATCTTTGCTCTCTCTACCTGACACATGCTTCCTTCATTTTCTTGACCAAACCCACAATTTCTCTAGTCATCCAGCATTCCCTATACCTACCAGCCTAGCACTTCACCCAAACAGGAACATACTGTCTCTGGACTCTCATTATTTCATTTTTGAAGACATCCCATTTTCCAGCCATCCCTTTGCCTATGAACATCCACCCCCAATCAACTTTAGAAAGTTCTTGCCTAATATCTCTGTGAGGAGGGATAGACAGTTGATAGGGCAAAGTTGTAGTCAGTGTGATGGGTTGAAATGTGTCTATTTTAATGCATGAAGTATCAAGAATAAGGGTGATGGAACTTAGAGCATGGAGCAGTACCTGGAGCTATGATGTTGTTGACATTATGGAGACTTGGATATCACAGGGGCAGGAATAGTTGTTGGATGTTCCAGGGTTTAGATGTTCCAAAAGGAATGGGGGGTGGGGTTATTAATAGGTGGGGGAGTCATTGCTAATCACGGATAGTATCACAACTTCAGAAAGGGAGGTCATCAAGGAGGGTTTGAGAGAGTTAGTATGGGTGGAAGTCAGAAACAGAAAAGAAGCAGTCACTTTATTGGGAGTTTTCTACAGACCCCAATAGCAAAAGAGACATGGCTGAGCAGATTGAGAGGCAGAGTTTGGAAAGGTACAGAAGTAACAGGGTTGTTTGTCATGGGTGACTTTAACTTCCCTAATATTGTTTGGAACCTCCTTAGTTCAAATACTTTGGATGGAGCAGTTTTTATCAAGAATGTCCAGGAAGGATTCCTGACTCAATATGTAGATAGGCTGAATAGAGGGGAGGCCATGTTGGATTTGGTGCTTGGCAACGAACCAGGCCAGGTGTCAGATCTCTCGGTGGGAGAGCATTTCAGTGATAGTGATCACAACTCCCTGACCTTCACTATACACATCGAGAGGGATTGAAGCAGATGGTATGGGAAAGTATTTAATTGGGGGAGGGGGAATTACAATACTATTAGGCAGGAACTGGGGCGCCTAAATTGGGAAGAGATTTTCTCAGGAAAATACGCGACAGCAATGTGGAGATTGTTTAGGGAGCATTTACTGATAGTACTGGACAGGTTTGTCCCACTGAGGCAAGGAAGGAATGGAAGGGTCAAGGAAACTTGAATGACAAGGAAGGGATGGGGAACATCTAATCAAGAGGAAGAAGGAAGCTTATTTAAGGTTGAGGAGTAGGAGAAAGTGAGAACTGCAGATGCTGGAGATCAGAGTCAAGAGTGTGATGTTGGAAAAGGACAGCAGGTCAGGCAGCATCCAAAGAGCAGGAGAATCGACGTTTCGGGCATAAGCCCTTCATCAGAATTGAGGGACTGGACCATCTTGAAGCTACATTGATGACTGGATCAGCGCTACCTCATCCTCCCACAAGGAGGTTGAACAGTTCATCAACTTCCCTAACACCTTTCACCCAGACCTCAAATTCACCTGGACCATCTCGGATTCATTCCTGATGAAGGGCTTATGCCCAAAACGTCATTTCTCCTGCTCCTTAACATTGAGGAGGCAAGGATCAGACAGGGTTCGAGAGGGTTACAAGATAGCCAGGAAGGCACTGAAGAATGGACTTAGGAGAGCTAGAAGGGGGCATGACAAAGCTTTAGCGGGTAGGATTAAGGAAAACTCTAAGGCATTTTATACTTACATGAGGAATAAGAGGATTGCCAGAGTAAGGGTTGGGGAGGGAACTTGTGCCTGGAGTCAGAGGAGATAGGCAAGGTCCTTAATGAATACTTTGCTTCAGTATTCACTACTGAGAGGGACCTTGTCATTTGTGAGGACAGCGTGAAACAGGCTGATGTGCTCGAACAGGTTGATGTCAAGAAGGAGGATGTGCTGAAAATTTTTAAAAACATACAGATATATAAGTCCCCAGGCCAGACTGGATATCCCCAAGGTTACTATAGGAAGTGAGTGAAGAGATTGCTGCACCTTTGGCGATGATCTCTGCATCCTCACTGTCCAATGGAGTAGTGCCAGATAATTGGAGGGTGGCAAATGTTATTCCCTTGTTCAAGAAAGGGTATAGGGATAGTCCTGGGAATTACAGGACTGATGTCTGTGGTAGGCAAATTACTGGAGAGGATTCTGAGACACAAGATTTATGATTACTTGGAAAACCATAGTTTAATTAGAGGTAGTCAGCATGGCTTTGTGAGGGGCAGGTCATGTCTCACAAGCCTTATTGAATTCTTTGAGGGTGTGACAAAACACATTGGTGAAGGTAGAGACGTGGGTGGGGCGTACATGGATTTTAGCAAGGTGTTTGATAAAGTTCCCCATAGTAGGCTCATTCAGAAAGTAAGGAGGCACGAGATACAGGGAAATTTGGATGTCTTGATTCAGAATTGGCTGGCCCATAGAAGACAGAGAGTCGTAAGAGATGGAAAGTATTCAGCCTGGAGCTCGGTGACCAGTGGTGTTCCGCAGGGTTCGGTTCTGGGACCTCTGCTCTTTGTGATTTTTATAAATGACTTGAATGAGGAAGTGGAAGGGTGGGTTAGGAAGTTTGCTGATGACATGAAGGTTGGTTGAGTGGTGGATAGTGTTGAGGGCTGTTGTAGGTTGCAATGGGACCTTGACAGGATGCAGAACTGGGCTGAGAAGTGGCAGACGGAGTACAAACTGGAAAAGTGTGAAGTGATTCACTTTGGAAGGTCGAATTTGAATGCAGATTACAGGGTTAAAGGCAGGATTCTTGGCAGTGTGAAGAAACAGAGGGATATTGGGGTCCATGTTCACAGATCCCTCAAAGCTGCCACCCAGGTTGATAGGGTTGTTAAGAAGGCATATGGTGTGTTGGCTTTCATTAGCAGGGGGATTGAGTTTAAGAGTCATGAGGTTATGCTGCAGCTCTATACAGCCCTGGTTAGACCACACTTGGAATATTGTCTTCAGTTTTAGATTACTTACAGTGTGGAAACAGCCCTTCGGCCCAACAAATCCACACCGACCCGCCAAAGCGCAACCGACCCAGAACCATTCCCATACATTTACCCCTTCACCTAACACTATGGGCAATTTAGCATGGCCAATTCACCTAACCTGCACATTTTTGGATTGTGGGAGGAAACTGGAGCACCCGGAGGAAACCCACGCAGACACAGGGAGAATGTGCAAACTCCACACAGAGAGTCGCCTGAGGCGGGAATTGAACCCGGGTCTCTGGCGCTGTGAAGCAGCAGTGCTAAGTCTGGTTACCTCATTACAAGAAGGATGTGGAAGCTTTAGAGAGGGTCCGGAGGAGAGGTATCAGGATGCTGCCTGGACTGGAGGGCATGTCCTATGAAGAAAGGTTGAAGGAGCTAACCCTTTCCTCATTGGAGTGAAGAAGGGTACGAGGAGACTTGATAGAGATGTACAATGTGATGAGAAGCACAAATAGAGTGGATAGCCTTTTTTCCAGGACTTTTTCCCAGGGCAGAAATGGCTATCACAAGGGGCATAATTTTAAGGTAATTGGAGGAAGGTTTCAGGGAGATGTCAGAGGTAGGTTCTCTACACAGAATGATGGGTGCATGGAATGCACTAGTAGTAGATTCAGTTGCATTGGGGACTTTTAGGTGATTCGTGGTTAGGTACATAGCTGATAGTAAAATGAAGAGTATGAGGATAAGTTTGATCTGAGAGTAGGATAAAAGGTCGGCACAACATCAAGGGCTGAAGGGCCTGTACTGTGTTGTACTGTTTTATGTTCTATACTGTCAAAATTGGCTTTCCTCCAACTTAGAACTTTAACTGTTTGATCCGGTCTATCCTTTTCCATCACTATTTTAAAAGTAATGGAATTATGGTTGCTGGACCCAGGGTGCTCCCCTACTGACACCACAGTCACCTGCCCTGCCTTATTACCCAAGAGTAGGTCAGGTTTTACATGTTCCCTAGTCAGTACATCTACATTTCAAACAGCCATTGAAAGAGTTGACGAGCAGCACATTCCTTCAAAAATGAAGGACAGGTGTGGCAAGTTACATGAACCTTGAATGATCCGATCTCTTATGATCTTGGTCAAAAAGATAAAGGAAGCATATGTAAAATCTAGGAGGATGGTAACTGATGAAGCTCTTGAAGTATATAAGGAAAGTAGGAAACAACCTAAACAAGGAATTAGAAGGGCTAAAAGGGGTAAGGGTAACCAGGGAAAGTGGTGATGAAGGGCTTTTGCCTAAAACATCGATTTTTCCTGCTCCTCAGATCCTGTCTGACCCGTTGTGCTTTTCCAGCGCCACTCTAATCTTGACTTTAATGTTTGTGAAGGTTTGTAGCTCAGGTTGAGGTTTAGGGTGTAGATTTGCTCGCTGAGCTGTAGGTTTGATATCCAGACGTTTCATTACCATGCTAGGTAACATCATCAGTGGCGACCTCCAAGTGAAGCGAAGCTGTTGTCTCCTGCTTTCTATTTATATCTTTCTCCTGGATGGAGTTCCTGGGGTTTGTGGTGATGTCATTTCCTGTTCGTTTTCTGAGGGGTTGATAGATGGCATCTAGATCTATGTGTTTGTTTATGACATTGTGGTTGGAGTGCCAGGCCTCTAGGAATTCTCTGGCATGTCTTTGCTTAGCCTCTCCCAGGATAGATGTGTTGTCTCAGTCGAAATGGTGGGTTTTTTTTCATCCGTGTGTAGGGATACGAGGGAGAGAGGGTCGTGTCTTTTTGTGGCTAGCTGGTGTTCGTGTATCCTAGTGGCTAACTTTCTTCCTGTTTGTCCTACGTAGTGTTTGTGGCAGTCCTTGCATGGAATTTTATAGATGACGTTGGTTTTGTCCATGGGTTGTACTGGGTCTTTTAAGTTTGTTAGTTTTTGTTTGAGAGTGTTGGTGGGGTTTGTGTGCTACTAGGATTCCAAGGGGTCTCAGTAGTCTGGCTGTCATTTCTGAAACTTCTTTGATGTATGGTGAGGTGGTCTCTCAAACAAAAACTAACAAACTTAAAAGACCCAGTACAACCCATGGACAAAACCGTCATCTACAAAATTCCATGCAAGGACCGCCACAAACACCACGTAGGACAAATAGGAAGAAAGTTAGCCACCAGGATACATGAATACCAGCTAGCCACAAAAAGTCACGACCCTCTCTCCCTCGTAGCCCTACACATGGATGAAAAAAACCATTTCGACTGGGACAACACATCTATCCTGGGACAGGCTAAGCAAAGACATGCCAGAGAATTCCTAGAGGCCTGGCACTCCAACCACAACGCCATAAACAAACGCATAGATGACGTCTATCAATCCCTCAGAAAACGAACAGGAAATGACATCACCACAAACCCCAGGAACTCCATCCAGGAGAAAGATATAAATAGAAAGTAGGAGACAACAGCTTCGCTTCACTTGGAGGTCGCCACTGATGATGTTACCCAGCCAGGTAATGAAACGTCTGGATATTAAACCTACAGCTCAGCGAGCAAACCTACACCCTTGACTCTAATCTCCAGCAACTGCAGTACCCACTTCTGCTGTAGCCAGGGAAAGGATTGGCCCACTCAAGGGCAATGTGTGGAACTAAAAGAGGGAAGTGAGGTCCTAAAGGAATACTTTGTGTCAGTATTCACCAAAGAGAAGGAATTGGTGAAGGATGATCTCAGGAAGGGAGTACGGAATTTCTCAGTCAAATTGCTATTAAAAAAGGAGGAGATGTTGTGTGTTTTAAAAAGTATTAAGGTAGATAAGTCCCCAGGTCCAGATGGGATCGATCCCAGAACATTGAGGGAGGCCAGAGAACAAATTGTTGGAGCATTGACTGATATCTTTGTATCCTCTTTGGCCACAGGTGAGGTCCCAGGTGACTGGAGAGTGGTCAATATGTCCCATTGTTTAAGAAGAGTAGCAGGGATAATCCTGGAAATAACAGACTGTGAGCCTCACATCGGTGGTAGGGAAATTATTGGAAAAGATTCTCAGGGCCAAGGTCTATTTGCTCTCAGAAGCGAATGGACTTATTAGCGACAGACAGTATGGTTTTGTGTGGGGGAGATCCAGTCTCATTACCTCAATCAGGATTTTTGAGGGAGGAGGGAAAAGCAGTTGATGTTGTCAACATGGACTTCAGTAAAACCTTTGACAAGGTCCCTCATGGCAGACTGGTACAAAAGGTGAAGTCACATGGTATCAGGGTGAACAGGCAAGATGGGCACAGAACTGGCTTTATCATAGGAGACAGAAGGTACCGATGGAAGGATGCTTTTCGGAATGGAGGGATGTGACTAATGGAGTTCCACAGTGATCAGTGCTAGGACCTGTGCTTTTCATGTTCAACATAAATGAATGAGAGGAAAACGTAGCAGGTCTAATTAGTAAGTTTGCAGACGAGACAAAAATTGGTGGAGTTGCGGATAGTGAGGAGGATTGCCAGAGGATACAGCAGCATATGGATCAGTTGGAGGCATTGGCACAAAAATGGCAGATGGAGCTTAATTCAGACAAATTTGAGGTGAAGCATTTTAGAAGGTGAAGTACAGGTGGAAATTATACAGTGATTGGCAGAATCCTTAAGATACTGAAATGCAGAGGGATCTGGGTGTGTAGGTGCACAGATCACTGAAGGTGGCAGCACAGGTCATAGAGATGTACAGCATGGAAACAAACCCTTCAGTCCAACTCGTCCATGCCGACCAGATATCCCAATTCAATCTAGACCCACCTGCCAGCGCCTGGCCCATATCCCTCCAAATTGGCTACATAGAACAGTCCATTTTCTGTAGTTACACCGGCACCACTCCCCATCTCTTCCTCTGCTACATTGATGACTGCATTGGCACCATCTCATGCTCCCGCAAGGAGGTTGAGCAATTCATCAACTTCACCAACACATTCCACCCCAACCTTAAATTCACCTGGACCATCTCTGACACCTTCCTCCCCTTCGTGGACCTCTCAATCTCCATTAATGACGACCGACTTGACATTGACATTTTTTACAAACTCACCGACTCCCACAGCTACCTGGATTACACCTCTTCCCAACTACCTCCTGCAAAAATGCCATCCCATATTCCCAATTCCTCCGCCTCCACCGTATCTGCTCCCAGGAGGACCAGTTCCACCACAGAACACACCAAATGGCCTCCTTCTTTAGAGATCACAATTTCCCTTCCCACATGGTTAAAGATGCCCTCCAACGCATCTCGTCCACATCCCGTCCCTCCGCCCTCAAACCCCACCCCTCCAACCGTAACAAGGACAGAATGTCCCTGGTGCTCGCCTTCCACCCTACCAACCTTCACATAAACCACATCATCCGGCGACATTTCCGCCACCTCCAAACGGACCCCACCACCAGGGATATATTTCCCTACCCACCTATTTCCGCTTTATGCAAAGACCATTCCCTCCTTGACTACCTGGTCAGGTCCACGCCCCCCCTACAACCCACCCCCCCATCCTGGCACCCTCCCCTGCCACCGCAGGAATAGCAAAACCTGCGTCCACTCCTCCTCCCTCACCTCCATCCAAGGTCCCAAAGGAGCTTTCCACATCCATCAAAGTTTTACCTGCACATCCACCAATATCATTTATTGTATCCGTTGCTCCCAATGCAGTTTCTTCTACATTGGGGACACTGGAAGCCTCCTATCAGAGCGCTTTAGGGAACATCTCCGGGACACCCGCACCAATCAACCACACCGCCCTGTGGCCCAACATTTCAACTCCCCCTCCCACTCTGCCGAGGACAAGCAGGTCCTGGGCCTCCTCCACCGCCGCTCCCTCACCACTCAACGCCTGGGGGAAGAACGCCTCATCTTCTGCCTCGGAACACTTCAACCCCAAGGTATCAATGTGGATTTCACCAGTTTCCTCTTCCTCCACCTCATCCCAGCTCCAAACTTCCAGCTCAGCACGGCCCTCATGATCTGTCCTACCTGCCTATCTTCCTTCCCCTCATCCACTCCACCCTCCTCTCTGACCTATCACCTCCATTCCCACTCCCATTCATCTATTGTACTCTATGCTACTTTGTCCCCACCCCCACCCCCCTCTCATTTATCTCTCCACTCTGCAGGCACCCTGCCTCTATTCCTGATGAAGGGCTTTTGTCCGAAACGTCGATTTTCCTGCTCCTCGGATGCTGCCTGACCTGCTGTGTTTTTCCAGCACCACTCTAATCTAGACTCTGGTTTCCAGCATCTGCAGTCCTTGTTTACACCTTCCTATTCATATGCCCATCCAGATGCCTTTTAAATGTTGCAATTGTACCAGCCTCCACCACTTCCTCTGGCAGCTCATTCCATACATGTACCACCCTCTGTGTGAAAAAGCTGCCCCTTAGGTCGCTTTTATATTTTTCCCCTCTCACCCTAAACCTATGCCCTCTAGTTCTGGACTCCCCCACCCTAGGGATAAGACTTTGTCTATTTATTCTATCCATAGAGATTTTACAAACCTCTATAAGGTCACCTCTCAGCCTCCGATGCTCCAGGGAAAACGGCCCTAGCCTATTCAACTTCTCGCTACAGCTCAAACCCTCCAACCCTGGCAACATCCTTGTAAATCTTTTCTGAACCCTTTCAAGCTTCACAACATCTTTCCGATAGGAAGGAGACCAGAATTGCACACAATATTCCAACAGTGGCCTAACCAATCTCCTGTACAGCTGCAACATGACCTCCCAACTTCTGTACTCAATACTCTGACCAATAAAGGAAAGCATACCAAATGCCTTCTTCACTATCCTGTCTACCTGCGACTCCACTTTCAAGGAGCTATGAACCTGCACTCCAAGGTCTCTTTGTTCAGCAACACTCCCACGACTGTATAAGTCCTGCTAAGATTTGCATTCCCAAAATGCAGCACCTCGCATTTATCTAAATTAAACTCTATCTGTCACTTCTCAGTCCATTGACCCATCTGATCAAGATCTTGTTGTAATCTGAGATAACCTTCTTCACTGTCCACCACACCTCCAATTTTGGTGTCATCTGCAAACCTATTAACTATATCTCTTATGCACACATCCAAATCATTTATGTAAATGACGAAAAGTAGTGGACCCAGCACCGATCTTTGTGGCACTCCACTGGTCACAGGCCTCCAGTCTGAAAAACAACCCTCCACCACCACCCTCTGTCTTCTACCTTTGAGCCAATTCTGTATCCAAATGGCTAGTTCTCCCTGTATTCCATGAGATCTAACCTATAAAAGTTAGTAAAGAAAGGCCTGTGGCATGCTTGCCTTCATTGGAAGGGGCATTAAGTATAAGGATGGCCAACTTATGCTGCAGCTTTATAGAACTTCAGACCACACTTGGAATATTGCATACAGTTCTGGCTACCACTCTACCAGAGGTATGTTTGCTTTGGAGAAGGTACAGAAAAAGTTTACAAGGATGTTGCCTAATATATGGGATTTTAGCTACAAAGAAAAGTTGGATAGACTGGGTTTGTTTTCACTGGAACACTGGAGTTTGAGGGGTGACCTGATAGAAGTTTATAAGATTGTGAATGGCAGGGATAGAATAGAAAGACTTTTCTCCAGGATGGAGGGGTCAATTACTTGGGGTCACAGGTTCAAGGTGAAAGGGAGAAAATTTAAAAGAGATGTGCAAGGGAATTTTTTCACAGAAAGGGTAGTGAGTGCCTGGAACCTGCTGCCAGAGGAGGTGGTGGGAGCAGACACAATAGTGGCACTTAAGAAACACCTGGATGAATACATGAATGGGAAGGGAATAGAGGGATATGGACCCTGTAAGGGAAGACAGTTTTAATATGGAAGGGCAAAATGTGTCGGCGCAGGCTTGGTGAGCCAAACAGCCTGTTCCTGTGCTGTATTGTTCTTTGTTATTTCGTATCATTCAAGTGAATCTCCTTTGCATGCTCTCCAGGGTTTTAATATCCTCCCTTAAATAAGGTGCCCAGGACTGAACACAACACTCCAAATGTGGTCTGACCAATGATTTTTGGAGGTGCAGCATCATTTCCTTGCTTTAATATTTGTGGCTCTATTTATAAACCCAAAGATCCTCTAACAAATTGCTGGAAAAACTCAGCAGGTCTGGAAACATTTTTGGAGAGGAAATAGAGTTAACATCTTGGGTCCAGTGACCCTTCTCCAGACAGATTGTAGCTAAGAAAATGTTAGCATATATGATATACGGTGAAGAGAAGGAATCATAGAATCTCTATGATGTAGATACAGGTCCATCGAGTCTACACTGATCCTCAAATTGCACCCACCCAGAAACCACCCTGCCACACCCCAAGGTGCTTCCCCACCGATACCTCAATCACCTGCCCTGCTTTATTTCCCAAGCGTAGGTCAGGTTTTGCACCTTCTCTAGTCAGTACATTCACATTTCAAACGGTTGTTGAGAAGGGTTCAGGAGCGGCAAGAATGAAGGATCGTTATGGCAAGTTACGTGAACCTTAAATGACCAAAGATGTTAAGACTTGGTCAAAAAAGGCAAAAAAGAAGCATATATAAAGTCTCGGAGGTTGGAAACTAATGAAGCCTTTGAAATATTTAAGGCACGTAGGAAAGAACTTAAACAAGGAATTAGAAAAGCTAAAAGGGGTAAGAGTAGCCAGGGAATGGGTTGGCCCACTGAAGGGCAAAGGAGAGAATCTATGTGTGGCGGCAGAATGGGGATCTTGAGTTGCTAACAATGGGTTGTGTGTAATAGCAAGACCATGTGATAACAAGGCCTGGTGTGTGAGCTTTGTGGTAAAGAGATGGGAGAAGTTGCTCAGGCCCAAAAATTGTTGTACTTGATATAAAGTCCAGAAGGCTGTAAAATTCCCAGGTGAAAAATAAGGTGTTGTTCTTCCACTTTGCACTGAGATTCCCAGGTGCACTGCAGCAAGCGTGAGACAGAGATGTTGGCCAGGGAGCAGAGTGATGTGTTGAAGTGGCAGATGACTAGAAACTCAAGGTCAATTTTGCAGACAGAATATTCTGCAAGGTTGTCACCTGGTATGCGCTTAATTTCCCCAATTTTCTGAGATGCAATCAGTTCTGAGGAAGGGTCACTGGACCCAAAATGTTGACTGCTTTTTCTCCACGGATGCTGCCAGACGTGTTTAGTTTCTCCAGCAATTTCTGTTTTTGTTTTTGATTTCCAGCATCTGCAGTTCTTTTGTTTATTGTTAAGGATTGTATAAACCTTCTTAATAACTGTTTCAGTTGGACTGACCACCTTCAGAGAATCATGCACATGAACCCCAAGGTCTCTCTGCTCCTGTCCACCCCTCAGACTTGTCCCATCAAACCTGTATTGTCTCTCTGTGTTTCTTTTACCAAAACACATTACCTCACATTCCTCTGCATTGACGTTCACCTGCAGGTGTTGCTGGAAAAGCGCAGCAGGTCAGGCAGCATCCAGGGAACAGGAGAATCGACGTTTCGGGCATAAGCCCCGAAGAAGGGCTTATGCCCGAAACGTCGATTCTCCTGTTCCCTGGATGCTGCCTGACCTGCTGCGCTTTTCCAGCAACACATTTTCAGCTCTGATCTCCAGCATCTGCAGACCTCACTTTCTCCTCAAAGAGTTCACCTGCAGGTGTCTGCCAATTGGCAACTTATCAGTGAGCCTCTGAAGTCACTCAGTATTGTTCTCAGAATTCACTATTCTCCCTAGTTTCTTATCATCTGCAAGTTTAGAAGTTTCTTTCTTCCTCAGCGCCATTCTCCAAACTGTTTATACAAATCAGAAAAAGCAAGGACCTAACATCGAATCCTGCGGAACAACACTTTCAACTTGTCTCCAATCTGAGAAATGGCCATTCTTACCTACTGTCTGTTTCCTTGTTTTATATGGAACAAGCTGCCAGACGTGATAGGGGTAAGTACAATTACAACATTTAAAAGATATTTGAACAGGTACAGAGATAGGAAGGATTTAAAGAGATATGGACCAAACACAGGCAAATGGAACTAGTTCACTTTCGGAAACCTGGTCAGCATCGATGAGTTGGGCTGAAGGGTCTGTTTCTGTGCTGTATAACTCTATGACTCCAGCCAACTTCTAATCCATGCTGCCAAGGATAAATCAATCCCAAACATTTCTAATTTGCTAACTAACCTGCGATGTGGCATTGTATCAAATGCTTTCTGAAAGTCCAAATATACAATGTCCACAGCACCACCCTCATCCACTGCCTGCGTCACCTCATCAAAGAAGTCGATTAAATTTGTCAGACATGACCTGCCCTTGACAAAGCCATGTTGACATGTTAACTGGCTAGTATTAACTTATTTTTCTCAAGTGTATATTATGGACTCCATCAGTTTCTCCACTATTGATGTGAAGCTGACAAGTCTGTAGTTTCCTGAGTTACTCTTTGCCTTTCTTAAACAATGGCTTCATATTTGCAATCCTCCAGTCCACCAGGACTAGTTCTCTTTCCAGAGACAGGCCTAGAAAACAGCTGTATGATTTGCTCCCTTACCTCTCTCAGCAATCTAGGATACATTCCATCTAGGTTCTGGATTAGTGGTGCTGGAAGAGCACAGCAGTTCAGGCAGCATCCGAGGAGCTTCAAAATCGACGTTTCAGGCAAAAGCCCTTCATCAGGAATAAAGGCAGTGAGCGTGGAGCGTGGAAGGATAAGCTTGAGGAGGGTGGGGGTGGGGAAAAAGTAACATAGAGTACAATGGGTGAGTGGGGGAGGGAATGAAGGTGATAGGTCAGGGAGGAGAGGAGGTTGAGCAATTCATCAACTTCACTAACACATTCCACCTTGACCTTAAATTTACCTGGACTATCTCTGACACCTCCCTCCCCTTCCTGGACCTCTCCATCTCCATTAATGACGACTGACTTGACACTGACATTTTTTACAAACCCACCGACTCCCACAGCTACCTGGATTACACCTCTTCCCACCCTACCTCTTGCAAAAATGCCATCTCGTATTCCCAATTCCTCCGCTTCCACCGGATCTGCTCCCAGGAGGACCAGTTCCACCACAGAGCACACCAGATGGCCTCCTTCTTTAGAGACCGCAATTTCCCTTCCCACGTGGTTAAAGATGCCCTCCAACGCATCTCGTCTACATCCCGCACCTCCGCCCTCAGACCTCACCCCTCCAACCATAACAAGGACAGAACGCCCCTGGTGCTCACCTTCCACCCTACCAACCTTCGCATAAACCAAATCATCTGCCGACATTTCCGCCAGCTCCAAACAGACCCCACCACCAGGGATATATTTCCCTCCCCACCCCTTTCCGCCTTCCGCAAAGACCGTTTCCTCCGTGTCTACCTGGTCAGGTCCACGCACCCCTACGACCCACCCTCCCATCCTGGCACTTTCCCCTGCCACCGCAGGAACTGTAAAACCTGTGCCCACACCTCCTCCCTCACCTCTATCCAAGGCCCTAAAGGAGCCTTCCACATCCATCAAAGTTTTACTTGCACATCCACTAATATCATTTATTGTATCCGTTGCTCCCGATGCGGTCTCCTCTACATTGGGGAGACTGGGCGCCTCCTAGCAGAGTGCTTTAGGAAACATCTCCGAGACACCCGCACCAATCAACCACACCGCCCCACGGCCCAACATTTCAACTCCCCCTCCCACTCTGCCGAGGACATGGAGGTCCTGGGCCTCCTTCATCGCCGCTCCCTCACCACCAGACGCCTGGAGGACGAACACCTCATCTTCCGCCTCGGAACACTTCAACCCCAGGGTATCAATGTGGACTTCAACAGTTTCCTCATTTCCCCTTCCCCCACCTCACCCTAGTTCCAACCTTCCAGCTCAGCACTGTCCCCAATACTTGTCCGGACCTGTCCTACCTGCCTATCTCCTTTTCCACCTATCCACTCCACCCTCTCCTCCCTGACCTATCACCTTCATCCCCTCCCCCACTCACCCATTGTACTCTATGCTACTTTCTCCCCACCCCCACCCTCCTCTGGCTTATCTCTCCACACTCCAGGCTCACTGCCTTTATTCCTGATGAAGGGTTTTTGCCCGAAACGCCGATTTCGAAGCTCCTTGGATGCTGCCTGAACTGCTGTGCTCTTCCAGCACCACTAATCCAGAATCTAGTTTCCAGCATCTGCAGTCATTGTTTTTACTACATTCCATCTAGGCCTGGTGACTTCCCCACCTAGAACGCTGCCAGCCTTTCAGCACCTATTCTTTATCTACAGGGTTCATTCCATTCTGTCACACCTATCTTCAAGTAGGTGACTTCACTGGTGAGGTGTGACACTGACCCGTTCCAATTGATCAGGAAGCCCAGGTGTAGGGTGTTAAAACTGTACCGGTTTTTTTTGTGTATATATCTATTGAAAAACATTCTTGGTCAACGAACCAAAAACATTAAAGAAGTACAAAGGTACAGGAAAGAAGAAATAATATCGTACTATTATATTATATTTTGAGTGCGAGCAGCAGCAGAGTGTAAAGGAACCTGGAAGGCTACAGCGAAGGTGAGACCGTTTGTTTTAAAATTACTTACCAGTAGCGGGCAGCGGTGTTTTTTTTCTCTTCACAGAAAAAGCGGGAGCAGCAGGGGGAAGTGACGAAGACCAGAGGGGCCGCCGGGTAGGTTTTTTTCCCGATTAAAAGTGCGCAGAAGAAGAACCCTCCTCCTCTAACCTAATAATAAGACCCGTTGTGGTAAGTAGGTAAGTGCTGCATTTTGCTTGTTCTATTCTTTAGACCCAGTTTTTTTTTAAAAAAAGGTTACTTTTAGAGGGGTGGCAGTGAAGGCAGTGCAATGTTCCTCTTGCAACATGTTTGAGGTGAGGGATGCCATGGCCGTCCCTGCTGATTACACTTGCAGGAAGTGCACCCATCTCCAGCTCCTCCAAGACCGTGTTAGGGAACTGGAGCTGGAGTTGGATGAACTTAGGATCATTCGGGAGGCAGAGGGGGTCATACATCGGAGATTTAGGGAAGTAGTAACTCTAAAGATTGCAGACAGGTGGGTGACAGTGAGGGGGACTGGGAGGAAGCAGCCAGTGCAGGGACCCCCTGTGGTCGTTCCCCTCAAGAACAAGTATACCGTTTTGGATACTTGTGGGGGGGACGACTTACCAGGGGTAAGTAACGGGGCTCAGGCCTCTGGCACGGAGCCTGTCCCCGTTACTCAGAAGGGAAGGGTGGAGAAGAGCAGAGCAATAGTAATTGGGGACTCGATAGTTCAGAGCACAGATAGGCGGTTTTGTGGGGGCGAGAGAGACTCACGTTTGGTATGTTGCCTCCCAGGTGCAACGGTACATGACGTCTCTGATCGTGTTTTCCGGGTCCTTAAGGGGGAGGGGGAGCAGCCCGAAGTCGTGGTCCACATTGGCACCAATGACATAGGTAGGAGGAGCGCTGAGGATGTTGGGCAGGCTTTCAGGGAGCTCGGTTGGAAGCTCAGAGTTAGAACAAACAGAGTTGTTGTCTCTGGTTTGTTACCCGTGCCACGTGATAGAGAGTCGAGGAATAGGGAGAGAGAACAGTTAAATGCGTGGCTACAGGGATGGTGCAGGAGGGAGGGATTCCGGTATTTGGATAACTGGGGTTCTTTCTGGGGAAGGTGGGACCTCTATAAACAGGATGGTCTACACCTGAACCTGAGGGGCACCAGTATCCTTGGTGGGAGGTTTGCTAGTGCTCTTGGGGGGGGTTTAAACTAACTCTGCAGGGGCATGGGAACCTAGACTGTAGTTTTAGGGTGCAGGACCTGGAGTGTAGGGAGGTTAGGAACATGGCATCAATCTCAAAGGAGGGTGCCTGTAAACAGGAAAGTGGCTTGAAGTGTGTATACTTCAATGCAAGAAGTATACGAAATAAGGTAGGTGAACTTGCAGCGTGGGTTGGTACCTGGGACTTCGATGTTGTGGCTATTACGGAGACATGGGTAGAACAGGGACAGGATTGGCTGTTGCAGGTCCCAGGGTTTAAATGTTTTAGTAGGGTCAGAGGTGGGAGTAAAAGAGGGGGAGGTGTGGCATTGCTTGTCAAAGATCGTATTACAGCGGTGGAAAGGACGATGGATGAAGACTCGCCATCTGAGGTAGTTTGGGCTGAGGTTAGGAATAGGAAAGGTGAGGTCACCCTGTTAGGAGGTTTTTACAGGCCTCCTAATAGTCCTAGAAACGTAGAAGAAAGGATTGCGAGGATGATTCAGGAGAAGAGTGAAAGTAACAGGGTGGTTGTTATGGGGGCTTTAACTTTCCTGATATTGATTGGGAAAGCTATAGCTCAAGTTCATTAGATGGGTCAGTGTTTGTCCAATGTGTGCAGGAGGGTTTCCTGACACAATATGTAGACAGGCCAGCACAAGAGGTGAGGCCACACTGGATTTGGTTCTGGGTAACGAACCAGGCCAGGTGTTAGAATTAGAGGTAGGTGAGCACTTTGGGGACAGTGACCACAATTCGGTGACTTTTACTCTAGTGATGGAGAGGGATAAGTGTGCACTGCAGTGCAAGAGTTATAGCTGGGGGCAGGGGAAATTATGATGCGTTGAGGCATGACTTAGGATGCGTGGCTTGGAAAAGTAGGCTTCAAGGTAAGGGCATAATTGATATGTGGAGCTTGTTCAAGGAGCAACTATTGAGTGTCCTTGATAAGTATGTACTTGTCAGGCAGGGAGGAAAGGGTCGTGTGAGGGAGCTGAATTGGAATCCCTTGTTAAATGGAAGACGGCGGCCTATGTAAAGATGAGGTGTGTAGGTTCAATTGGGGCGATTGAGAGTTATAAGGTAGCCAGGAAGGACCTGAAGAGAGAGCTAAGAGCAGCAAGAAGGGGACATGAAAGGTCCTTAGTTGGTAGGATTAGGGAAAACCCTAAGGCTTTCTATAGGTACGTCAGGAATAAAAGAATGACTAGGGTAGGAATAAGTCCAGTCAAGGACAGTAGTGGAGGCTGAAGAGATTGGGGAGACACTGAATGAATACTTTTCGTCAGTATTCACTCAGGAACAGGACATTGTTGCCGATGTGAATACTAAGTCACAATTAAGTAGAATGAATGGCTTTGAGGTATGTAAGGAAGAGGTGTTGGAAATTCTGGAAAGGGTGAAAATAGATAAGTCCCCTGGGCCTGATGGCATTTATCCTAGGATTCTCTGGGAAGCAAGGGAGGAGATTGCAGAGCCATTGGCCTTGATTTTTATGTCCTCGTTGTCTACAGGAGTAGTGCCAGAAGACTGGAGGCTAGCAAATGTGGTTCCCTTGTTCAAGAAGGGGAGTAGGGATAACCCTACTAACTATAGGCCGGTGAGTCTCACTTCTGTTGTGGGCAAAGTCTAAGAGAGAATTGTAAGGGATAGGATTTATGAACATCTGGATAGGAATAATGTGATCAAGGATAGTCAGCATGGTTTTGTGAAGGGCAGGTCGTGCCTCACAAACCTTATTGAATTCTTTGAGAAGGTGACTAAGGAGGTGGACGAGGGGAAAGCGGTAGATGTGGTGTATTTGGATTTTAGTAAGGCGTTTGATAAGGTTCCCCATGGTAGACTACTTCAAAAAATACGGAGGTATGACATTGAGGGTGAGTTGGAGGTTTGGATTAGGAATTGGCTGGCTGGAAGAAGACAGAGGGTAGTAGTTGATGGTAAAGGTTCATCTTGGAGTGCAGTTACTAGCGGTGTTCCGCAAGGATCTGTTTTGGGACCATTGCTGTTTGTCATTTTTATAAATGACCTGGAGGAGGGGCTAGAAGGTTGGGTGAGCAAGTTTGCGGATGATATGAAAGTCGGAGGAGTTGTTGACAGTGAGGAAGGATGTGGCAGGTTACAGCGGGATATAGATAAGCTGCAGAACTGGGCAGAAAGGTGGCAAATGGAGTTCAATGTAGCTAAGTGTGAGGTGATTCACTTTGGTAAGAGTAACAAAAAGATGGGGTACTGGGCTAATGGTCGGATACTTGGTAGTGTGGATGAGCAGAGGGATCTTGGTGTCCATGTACACAGATCTTTGAAAGTTGCCACCCAGGTAAATAGTGCGGTAATGAAGGCATATGGCGTACTGGCTTTTATTGGTAGAGGAATTGAGTTCCGGAGTCCTGAGATCATGTTGCAGTTGTCTCAGACTCTGGTGCGGCCGCACCTGGAGTATTGTGTGCAGTTTTGGTCGCCATACTATAGGAAGGATGTGGAGGCACTGGAATGGGTGCAGAGGAGGTTTACCAGGATGTTGCCTGGTATGGTAGGAAGATCGTATGAGGAAAGGCTGAAGCACTTAGGGCTGTTTTCATTGGAGAAAAGAAGGTTTAGGGGTGACTTGATAGAAGTGTCCAAGATGATTAGGGGTTTAGATAGCGTTGACCATGAGAACCTTTTTCCACGTATGGAGTCAGCTATTACGAGGGGGCATAGCTTTAAATTAAGGGGTGGTAGGTATAGAACAGATGTTAGGGCTAGGTTCTTTACTCAGCGAGTCGTGAGTTCATGGAATGCCCTGCCAGTAGCAGTGGTGGACTCTCCCTCTTTATGGGCATTTAAGCGGACATTGGATAGGCATATGGAGGATAGTGGGCTAGTGTAGGTTAGGTAGGCTTGGATCGGCGCAACATCGAGGGCCAAAGGGCCTGTACTGCGCTGTATTCTTCTATGTTCTATGTTCTATTACACTAATGTTGACAATAAACTGCTTACTATTCTTAAAGATATAGACATCTCATATTTACTCAAACTAAATTAGCATAAACTCAAATTAAATAAAATAACATTAAATTAAATTACAATTCATTAAATTTAAATTACACTATATTACATTACTCCACTTGCTGCACCTCCATCAAGGCTCCTGTCCACGAGAGCATCAGTTATTATACCCATATATACTAGGCCTTCCCCCCAACCCACCCCCGGGCTCCCCAGACCACCACATATGGCCCTCATGGCTATATAAAGGCACTAATCAGTACTGCCAACAGATCCATGTCTGTGTAATTTAGAAAGGGCCACCATGTCTTATAAAATTGCTTTATTCCTTGATGCACCATTCTTGTCAGGTAATCTTGAGGGACGTGCTCCATTACAAGTCTGTGCCACCCTGCAAGACCTGGAGACTTTTCCGATATCCAATTCATTAGGATATTCTTCGCACATTGTGTAAGAATACTGAATAACCTCTTCACTCAGGAATATTTTAGAGGAGAAGAATTAAATATGAGATATTAGACTCGGAAGGATGGAGGTTAGTAGAGGTATTATCAATTCTAGAAGGAATGTAGACAAGTCCCCTGGGCCAGATGGGATTTATCCAAGGATTCTCTGGGAAGCTAGGGAGGAGATGGCAGAGCCTTTGGCTTTGATCTTTGAGTCGTCATTGTCTACAGGTTTAGTACAGAGGACTGGAGGATTGCAAATGTGCCCTTGTTTGAGAAAGGCAGTAGAGTTGATCCAGGTAATTATAGACCAGTGAGCCTTACATCTGTTGTCGGAAAAGTGTTGGAAAGGATTATAAGAGATAGGATTTATAATCATCTAGCAAGCCAAAATTTGATTTCAGATAGTCAACATGGTTTCGTCAAGGGCAGGTCATATCTCACAATCCTCACTGAGTTTTTTGATAAGGCTAGGGCAGTTGATGTGGTGTACATGGACTTCAGTAAAGCCTTTGGTAAGGTTCCACATAGTAGGCTGTAGGAGAATATGTAGAAGCATGGGATTGAGGGTGATTTAGCAGTTTGGATTAGAAACTGGCTTTCTGTAAGAAGGCAGCGAGTGGTGGTTGATGGAAAATGTTCAGCCTGAAGTCCGGTTACTAGTGGTGTGCCACAAGGAACTGTATTGGGATCACTGCTGTTTGTCATTTTTATAAATGACTTGGATGCAGGCATAGGATGGGTTAGTAAGTTTGCAGATGACACTAAAGTCAGTGGAGTGGTAGACAGTGTGGAAGAATGTTGCAGGGGGACTTGGATAAACTGCAGAATTGGGCTGAGAGGTGGCAAATGGAGTTCACTGCAGATAAGTGTGAGGTGCTTCACTTTGGGAAGAGTAAGAGGAAGGCAGAATACTGGGTCAATGGAAAGATTCTTGGCAGTGTGGATGTGCAGTGGGATCTTGGAGTTCATGCACATAGAACCCTGTAAGTTGCCACCCAGGGTGATAGTGCTGTTAAGAAGGCATATGGTGTGTTAGGTTTCATTGGTAGAGGGATTGAGTTCCGGAGCCATAATTTCATGCTGCAACTATACAAAACACTAGTGCAGCTACACTTGGAATATTGTGTACAGTTCTGGTCGCCCCATTACAGGAAGGATATGGCAGCATTGGAAAAGGTGCAGAGGAGATTTATCAGGATGGTGACGGGTCTCGAGCAAAGATCTTATGAGGGAAGGCTGAAGGACTTGAACCTGTTCTCATTGGGAAGAAGAAGGCTAAGAGACCATTTAATAGAGACATATAAGATGATCAGAGGATTAGATAGGGTAGACAGTGAAAGTCTTTTTCCGAGGATGATGATGTCAACTTGTATGAAGGGGCATAACTACATGTTGAGGGGTGATAGATTTAAGACAGATGTCTGAGGCAGGTTCTTTACTCAGAGGGTGGTAAGAGCATGGGATGCCCTGCCTGCCAATGTAGTTAACTCAGCCACATGTGGGAGATTTAAACAATCCTTGGATAAGCACATGGATAATGATGGGATTCTATCAGGGGATGAGTTTAGATTAGTTCACAGGTCAACGCAACATTGACGGCCGAAGGGCCTGTTCTGTGCTGTGTTGTTTTATGTTCTATGTTCTTCCCATGCTCACCCAAACAGGGAGGATTCAGTCATCCCAAAAGGAGGGACTTCCATTCCCAGGATTCTCTCTAGCTCATTCACTTTGGCGCCCCAGTATCCACGGATCTTGTAACAGGACCAAAAGCAATGTGTAAGTGTGCCAATACTGTTCTTACATTTGGAACATTCCAGGGAAGATTCTTTCTTAAACTTTGCTAACCTCTCTGGCTCTATCTGGGCCCTGTGGAGGATCTTCAATTGCATCGCCTGTGCCTTATTGCATATTGAAATTTGCTTTTCATTCCCCCATATATCCTCCCATATTTTTGATGAGATTTCTTCCCCTAACTCCTGATTCAAAATCTTAAAGAGTCTCTCCATATCCCCCCAGGCCTTCCCTCTCTGCAGATGATATATGGTACTAACTGAGAGAGCGCCCCTAAATTGGAGCACTTTATGTTCTGGATCTGACTTGCACGGCTGGGCCAAGAGCGTGGTCTTCCTCTGGATGTAATCTCAAACCTGGAAGTATCAGAAAAGGTCCCTATTAGGAATTCCGTATATCTGACCTATCTGACTGAAAGACATGAAGACCACTCCCTCAAATAAATCACCGAGACAGGAGATTCCTTCACCCTCCCATGCTCTGGAGCCAGACTCCATTGACACTGGTCATAATCCTGGTGTTCCCACTAACAGGTGAACGGTGAAGTCTTAAGCAAATTAGAACATAGGAAAGTACAGCACAGAACAGGCCGTTTGGCCCACGATGTTGTGCCGAGATTTAATCCGAATATAAAATATATGAACAACCTACGCACCCCTCAACTGACTGCTATCCATGTCATAGAGATGTACAGCATGGAAACAGACCTTTCGGTCCAACTTGTCCATGCTGACCAGATATCCCAACCCAATCTAGTCCCACCTTCCAGCACCCAGCCCATATCCCTCCAAACCCTTCCTATTCATATACCCATCCAAATGCCTCTTAAATGTTGCAATTGTACCAGCCTCCACCACTTCCTCTGACAGCTCATTCCATACACGTACCACCCACTGCATGAAAAAGTTGCCCCTTCGGTCTCTTTTATATCTTTCCCCTCTGACCCTAAACCTATGCCCTCTAGTTCTGGACTCCCCGACCCCAGGGAAAAGACTTTGTCCATTTATTCTATCCATGCCCCTCATGATTTTGTAAACCTCTATACGGTCACCCCTCAGCCTCCGGCGCTCCAGGGAAAACAGCCCCAGCCTGTTCAGCCTCTCCCTATAGCTCAAATCCTCTAAACCTGGCAATATCCTTGTAAATCTTTTCTGAACCCTTTCAAGTTTCACAACATCTTTCCGATAGGAAGGAGACCAGAATCGCACGCAATATTCCAACAGTGTGCCTAACCAATGTCCTATACAGCTGCAACATGATCTCCCAATTCCTGTACTCAATACTCTGACCAATAAAGGAAAGCATACCAAATGCCTTCTTCACTATCCTATCGACCTGTGACTCCACTTTCAAGGAGCTATGAATCTGCACTCCAAGGTCTCTTTGTTCAGCAACACTCCCTAGGACCTTACCATTAAGTGTATAAGTCCTGCTAAGATTTGCTTTCCCAAAATGCAGCACCTTGCATTTATCTGAATTAAACTCCATCTGCCACTTCTCAGCCCATTGGCCCATCTAGTCAAGATCCTGTTGTAATCTGAGGTAACCCTCTCCGCTGTCCACTACACCTCCAATTTTGGTGTCATCTGCAAACTTACTAACTGTACCTCTTATGCTCGCATCCAAATCATTTACGTAAATGACAAAAAGTAGAGGACCCAGCACTGATCCTTGTGGCACTCCACTGGTCACAGGCCTCCAGTCTGAAAAACAACCATCCACCACCACCCTTTGTCTTCTACCTTTCAGCCAGTTCTGAAACCAAATGGCTAGTTCTGTATTCCATGAGATCTAACCTTGCTAATCAGTCTCCCATGGGGAACTTTGTCGAACGCCTTACTGAAGTCCATAAAGATCACATCTACTGCTCTGCCCTCATCAATCTTCTTTGTTATTTCTTCAAAAAACTCAATTAAGTTTGTGAGACATGATTTCCCACACACATGTTGACTATCCCTAATCAGTCCTTGCCTTTCCAAATACATGTACATCCTGTCCCTCAGGATTCCCTCCAACAACTTGCCCACCACTGAGGTCAGGCTCACTGGTCTATAGTTCCCTGGCTTGGTTTTACCGCCCTACTTAAACAGTGGCACCACGTTTGCCAACCTCCAGTCTTCCGGGACCTCACCTGTGACTATCAATGATACAAATATCTCAGCAAGAGGCCCAGCAATCACTTCTCTAGCTTCCCATGTGCATGTCCAGCAGTCGCTTAAATGTCTCCAATGACTCTGCTTCCACCACCACCGCTGGTAACACACTCCATGCATTCAAAACGCTCTGTGTAAAGAACCTACCACTGACGTCTCCTTTATACCTTCCTCCTAATATCTTCAAACTATGACTTCTTGTACCAGTCAATCCTGCCCTGGGGAAAAGTCTCTGGCTATTGACTCTATCTATTCCTCTCATTATTTTGTACACCTCTATCAGGTCTCCTCTCTTCCTCCTTCTCTCCAGAGAGAAAAGTCCAAGCTTAGTCAACCTTTCTTCACAAGGCAAGCCCTCCAGTCCAGGCAGCATCTGGTAAAACGTCTTTGCACCCTCTCCAAAGCCTCTGTATTTTTCCTATAGTAGAGCGACCGGAACTGGACACAATATTCCAAGTGTGGTCTCACCAGGGACTTGTACAGCTGCAGCAAAACCTCACGGCTCTTAAACTCTATCCCCCTGTTAATAAAAGCCAAAACACCATATGCTTTCTTAACAACTCTATCCGCTTGGCTGACAACTTTGAGGGATCTATGTACTTGCACACCAAGATCCCTCTGTTCCTCCACACTGTCAAGAATCCTGTCTTTAATCCTATATTCAGCATTCAAGTTCGACCTTCCAAAATGCATCACTTCGCATTTATCCAGGTTGAACTCCATCTGCAATTTCTCAGCCCAGCTCTGCATTCTGTCTATGTCACGCTGCAGCCTGCAGTAGCCCTCGATACTATCGACGACATTTCCAACCTTTGTGTCATCTGCAAATTTACTAACCCACCCATCAACCTCCTCATCCAAGGCATTTATAAAAACTACAAAGAGCAGAGGTCCAAGAACAGAGCTCTGTAGGACCCCGCTCAACGCTGACCTCCAGACAGAATACTTTCCATTTACAACCACTCTCTGCCTTCTGTCAGCCAGCCAATTCTGAATCCAGATCACCAAATCTCCCTGTATGCCATACTTCCTGACTTTATGAATGAGCCTACCATAGGGAATCTTATCAAATGCCTTGCTGAAGTCCATATACAACATTTTCACTGCTCGACCATCGTCGATCTGCCTCATCACCTCCTCAAAGAACTCAATAAGATTTGTGAGGCATGACCTGCCCCTCACAAAGTCATGCTGACTGCCTTTAATCACACTATGCTTTGCCAAATAGTCATAAATCCTATCCCTCAGAATTCTTTCCACAACTTTGCTGACCACAGACGTAAGACTGACTGGTCTGTAATTGCCAGCGATTTTCTTATTACCCTTCTTGAAAAGAGGAACAACATTCGCCTCCTTCCAATCCTCCAGTACGACTCCCATGGAGAGTGAGGAAGCAAATAGCCTCACCAGCGGCTTAGCAACCTCCTTTCTCGCTTCCCAGAGCAGCCTAGGATAAATCTGGTCTGGCACTGGGGACTTATCTATCTTAATGTTTTCCAAAATTGCCAGCACATCAACTTCATCAATCTTGATCTGGTCAAGCCTATTTCCCAGCTCCTCAAAGTTTTCATTCACAATAAGTTCCCTTTCCTTGTTGAAAACTGAAGCAAAAAACACATTTAGGGTTTCCCCTATCTGCTCAGGCTCCACGCACAAGTTCCCTCTACTATCCCTGATCGGCCCTACCTTCTCCCTGATCATTTTCTTATTCCTCACGTAGAAGTAAAACGCCTTTGGGATCTCCCTAATCCTTCTTGCCAAGCCTTTTTCGTGCTCCCTCCTGGCTCTCCTCAGTCCATTGCTGAGCTCCTTTCTAGCAAGCCTGTAATCCTCTAAAGCTGTGCTAGATTCTTGCTTCCTCCACCTTACGTAAGCTGCCTTCTTCCTTTTGACAAGAAGTTCCTCTGTTCTCGTCATCCAAGGTTCTTTAATCTTACCTCTTCTTACGTTCCTCAGAGGAACAAACTTGTGCATCACTCGCAACAACTGCTCCTTTATTAATCTCCACATGTCTGCTGTGCCCTTTCTGTGGAACAATTGCTCCCAGTCTATAATTCCCAACTCCTGTCTGATAGGGTCATAATTTCCTTTTCCCCAATTAAATATCTTCCCTTGGTAACTGTTCCTTTCCCTCTCTAAAGCTATGGTAAATGTGAGGCAGTTGTGATCACTGTCACCAAAGTGCTCCCCCACCGCAAGATCTGACACCTTTGCCAAGCACCAAATCCAAAACGGCCTCTCCCCTCATCGGTCTATCGACATACTGAGTAAGGAAACCCTCCTGAACACACCTGACAAAATTGGCTCCATCTACACTTAGGAGGTTCCAGTCGATATTGGGAAAGTTGAAATCACCCATACCAACTGTTACACCTGCATTTTTCCAGAATCTGCCCGCCTAGGAGATCTTCAATCTCTCTACTGCTATTAGGGGGTCTGTAGAAAACCCCCAATGCAGTGGCTGTTCCCTTGCTGTTCCTAACTTCCACCCATACTGACTCAGTAGACAAATCTTCCTCAACAACCTTCATTTCTGTAGCTGTGGTGCACTCTCTGGTTAACAGTGCTACACCCCCTCCTCTTTTTCCACCCTCCCTGTTCTTATTAAATGTTCTAAACCCTGGATCATCAAGCAACCATTCCTGCCCCTGTGAAACCCAAATCTCCGTTATGGCCACAATATTGTATCCCCAAGTACTGATCCAAGCTCTAAGTTCGTCACTCTTATTTCGGACACTCCTTGCATTAAAACACACACGCTAAAACCGATCCCTTTGTTTCATTGCATTAGAAACCTTCCTTTTAGATTCAATATATCCTGTCACTGTCAGTCTGCAACTGACCCCCTATTAGACATGTGGCTCTGATTCCCACCCCCCTGCCAAATTCATTTAAACCCTCCCGAACCACACGAGCAAATCTCCCACCCAGGGCATTTATGCCCCTCCAGTTCAGGTGCAACCCGTCCTTCGTGTACAGGTCCCACCTTCCCCAGAAGGTATCCCAATGGTCTAGGTATCTGAAGCCCTCCCTCCTGCACCAGCCTCGCAGTCACGTGTTCAGTTGCATTCGCTGACTGTTCCTCATCTCACTATCTTGAGGCACCGGTAGCAAACCCGAGATCACTTCTCTACTCGTCCTGCTCTTCAGCTTCCAACCTAACTCTCTGTGGTCACGTTTCAGATCCCCAGTCCCTTTCCTGGCTATATCATTGGTGCCGGTATGTACCACGATTTCTGGCTGCTCCCCCTCCCCCTTCAGAATCTTGTAAACCCGATCGGCGACATCCCAGACCCTGGCACCAGGGAGGCAACATACCTTCCGGGAGTCCCATTTCTGACCCAAAATCTCCTGTCAATCCGTCTAACTATTGAGTCCCCCACGACCAGCGCTTTTCTATTTTCCCCCCCTTCCCTTCTGAGCCACAGTGCCTGGCTCAGTGCCAGAGACCTGACAACTGTGGCTTACCCCTGGTAGGCCATCCCCACCAGCGATATCCAAAACGGTATAGTTTTTGCTGAGGGGAACGGCCACAGGGAATCCCTGCTCTGACCGTCGGTTCCCTTTCCTCCCCCTGACAGTAACCCAGTTGTCCTTATCCTGTGTCTGGGGAGTGACCACCTCTCTGTACATCCTCTCAATTTTGCCCTCAGCCTCCCGGATGATCCGTAGTTCATCCAGCTCCAGCTCCAGTTCCCTAACTCGGTTTTCAAGGAACTGGAGTTGGGTGCACTTCCCGCAGATGTAGTCGGCAGAGACATGTGAAGTGTCTCTCACCTGCCACATTCTGCAGGAGGAACATGAAACTGCCCTAATGTCCATAACCCGTTACTCATCCACTTAAAAACTTTCCCAGAAGTCCTTCGCTCCTCCCTCACACCTCTCGGCAAATTCTTCACCCTGCCGCATTATCCTCCATGCTTTTACCGTATTTATGAAAATCGGACTCCCACAGTGCTCAACTAAAGTTATCACTTTATCTATGAACAGTAAGTTTATGGGGGGACATCTCGACTTCGAGTCACTATGCACCCATTCGCCTACATATGACAACAGGGTGCCTATTTGGTATCTCTTCAGATCTGGGAGGCACACCCCCCCATATCTTCTGAAGTTGCAACTTGATAAATTTAATTAGAGGCACCTACAGCAACAAATAAATGATCCAAGCCATCCCGCAAACCTCCGTAGCACCTATTTGGGTAATAACAACTGGAGCATCCTCATAGGATATAACAACTGAGGAAGAACATTCATTTTAATCAAGGCTATATGGCCTAACCATGACATGGGTAGTCCCTCCAATTGCTGCAAGTCCTGCTTTATTCTCTCAAACAGCTGCGCAAAGTTAGCTCTGTACAGATGCCAGAAGGTAGGGATAATAAAAATTCTCAAATAGAGAAAACCTTTCTGTGACCATCTAAAAGGAAACTCCATCCCGTCCTCCAGCTTTGGAACCTCCACCAACTACCACCACCACCACCCCACACACACACATGCACGCACACCCTCACACACACACACAACCCCCCCCCCCACGGTTATGACTTCTGATTTTGTGAAATTTATGCTGTATCCTGAAAAGCTGCTGAATAATTTAATTTTTTTGTATTAGTCAGGTATGGACTTTTCGGGGTTGGCCAAAAACGGAAGGTCATCATCTGCAAAGAGAGTGCTTTTGTGTTCCCCAATTCCCACCTTTGATACCATTATTTCAGGGTCCTTTCAGATAGTTTCTGCCAGTGTTTCAAGCATCGAGGTGAACAGCATCGGCGACAGAGGACATCCCAGTCGGCTGCCTCTCCCCAACACCAAAATTGCTCGATTTAGATTAGATTCCCCACAGTGTGGAAACAGGACCTTCGGCCCAACCAGTCCACACTGACTCTCCGAAGAGTAACTCACCCAGACCAATTTCCCTAATACACCTAACGGGCAATTCAGCCTGGCCAGCACATCTTTGGACTGTGGGAGGAAACCGGAGCACCCAGAGGAAACCCATGCAGACACGGGGAGAATGTGCAAACTCCACACAGACAGTTGCCCGAGAATGGAATCGAACCTGGGACCCTGGTGCTGTGAGGCAGCAGTATAACCACTGAGCCACCGTGCCGCCCTATTTAACCCCCTTCATGATAACCGCCACCTTGGGGTCTTTATATAACACTGCCACCCACCTGGAGAATGCCCCTCCCAGACCAAAATGATCTAGAACAGCAAAGAGATAAAACCATTCCACCCAATCAAAAGCTTTTTCTGCATCCAGGGAGACCACCAAATCCGGAATCATTCTCTGCTGACAAATTTGCAGTATATTCAATACCCATCTGATGTTGCTGGAGGATCTGCGGCTCTTGATAAAATCTGTCTGGTCTTCTAGTATAATAACAGGCAGCACCTGCTCCCAACCTCACAGCTAACACCTTTGATAGAAATTTAAATTCCACATTCAACAACGAGATGGGTCTATCCTCGGGGTCTTTCCCTGTCTTTAAAATAAGGGAAATATTGGCCACCCTCAGAGAGGGCGGAAGACAGTCCTAGATGGATTGCTATACGAATGACTATACATCTCCAGGAGTGGTTCAGCTAATGTGTGTATGAACTCCTTGTAACATTCACTCGGGAACCCGTCTGGACCGGGTGCCTTTCCACCTTGGAGCTGCCTTACCGCCTCCTGCACCTCCTGTATTGTCAGAGGTGCATTTAAAAGGGAGGCCTGATCTGCATTTATACTGGGGAGGTCCAAGTTTTCAAAAAAGGATTCCATTCTTGCTTCTCCATCCCCACAGCTCTCCAACCTATAACTCTGCATAGAACTCCCGGAATCTGGCACTGATCTTCCTCAGTTCACAAGTGACATTGCCAGTTGTCTCCCTGACAGACACAATGGATTGTGGAGCACTTTTCTTCCTAGTCAGGTAAGTCAGGTATCTACCCGGCTTATCCCCATATTCAAACAGCTTTTGCTTTGCAAAGGAGACCCCGCTCTTCGCCACTTGCGTGAGTGCTGAGCCCAGAGCAGCCTGGAGAGCCATGACCCATTGCAATTGGGCAACGGATGGTCTGGGATAAAATGCCGATTCAGCTGCCTTCAGCATCCACTGCTGCTCTCCTCTCTGGCTCCTTCGCATTGTCGAGTATGAAATAATTATACCCGTTAAGAATGCTTGGGTGGTCTCCCAGAGCACTGATGGATTGCTGGCTTACCCCAACTGAATTCCCAAAAAGCCCTGAACTCCCTTGTGATATACTGTACAAAGCTGTCATCCTTCAACAGAAACGGATCCATGTGCCATTGCTGCGCGTCTACTCCACTACTGTTGGTCTTAACATCTAAATATACTGCCGCATGGTCTGAAATAGTTATGCTCCCAATCCTGCAGGCCAACACCAAGTCCAAACAAACCAATGGAACAAAGAACATATCAATTTTTTTGTGGCACTTGTGCAGGTTGGAGTAAAAGGTAAACTCCCTCCTATTCGGGTGGAGGCACCTCCACAAATCCACTAGCCCCAATTCCTCCACTAGCTATCTAGACTGCAAAAGTGTACCCGACAGACCCCTTGACATTCTGTCTACATCATGTGTATGAGACAATTAAAGTCCCCTCCTATAACTGTATGGTGCACCCCAAAAGTCATTAATTTAGAGACTGCATCAACTAAAAATTTGACAGGATGCACTGGGGGACAGTAAACGTTCAGGATGCCATACTCAACCAGAGCCTTGAGAATGACGAACCGTGCATGCTTATCCTTGATTTGATCTGTCATGTGAAAAGGGAGATTTCTTTGCACCAGTATGGCCACCATCTGCTTTTGGAGTTAAAGGCAAACGAATACCCTATTGTATCCCCCCTGCTGTAACTTCAGAAGTTCCCCATCAGTTAAATGTGTCTCTTGCAACAACGCAATGTCAACCCTTTCCTTCCTAAGATTTGAGAGCATCTTCTTCCTTTTAATGGGGAAATGGCTCCCATTTAGATTCCAGATGCACCACCTGAACAGATCACTACCCATGATCGCACAATACAGCCGGCAGTCCCCTGAAGAATTCAATGTGTGACAAGTGGAGAAAAAAAACTTTATCAAATCTAAAGAATGTTCCTACAAACACAAATCAAAACTACCATAACTAAAAAACTAACCTCTACTCCTAACTTGAACAAATAAACACAAATCCTCAGAGATCTCCCCTCTTGCCCATAGAGGCCATTCACTCCCAACCTCACAACCATCCTAGCAACTTCCAATTAAGACCACACCCCAAACCCAAGCAATGAAAAAAACAAGTTATTTACACTCCTACAAGTTAACAATGGACGTCCGCCCCCTCCCACTCCTGATCTCAACCCCACATATCTTTATATCAAAGGAGTAACCACCCCTCATCCAGCAAAACAGAACAATAAAATAACTAATAACCACCAGATATAATATAAAACATACTAGATTTTACACCAAAGCAACACCAAGCCTATAAGGCCCGAGACCCCAAAAGGGATAAGAACAAAGAGAGAGAAGATTTTTAAAAATTAATATTATGCCATTGTCCGCACTCATCTTTTCCTCCTTTCCTCTCAGCCAAAGTCTATCATTTCAGCGAGTTCAAAAATTCTTGTAATTTTTCTGCTGAGTCAAAGTTGTTGACAGTTCCCCATAATTGAAACGTAGTACTGCCAGGTACATCAGAGAATATTGAATGTTTAAACCTCTTCATTTTTTTCTTTAAATCATCAAAGATCTTTCTTGTCTTAATAATGGCCCCAGAATAGTCATGAAGAAACACTATCTTCGAACCTTTATAAGCCAAAGCCTGTGGATCTTCTCCCAGTCTTCTGGCTGTTTCTATTATTAATTGCTTTTCTTTGTAATATTGGAGTCGCACTAGGACCGGGAGGAGGTGCTGGGCCGACCCGGACCTGATCATTGCGATCCAGTAAGCCTGCTCCACACTCACCCAGCCCAACACAACCTCCAGCCCCAGCAACTCTGGAAGCCACCTCTTCAGAAAAGTTGCAAGATTTTCACCTTCTTCACGCTCCGGTAAGCCCAAGATCCATATTTTTTTTCTCTGACCTCAATTTTCAAGGTCTACTTGTTCCTGCAGGGCCTGATCCTGGCCTTCCCAAGGTTCTGACCTGTTCCTCGGAACTCTCTGTCGTGGTCTCCAAGGCCACAGTCTTCTGTGCCACTGCTTCCACGTGCTGATCCAAAGCCTGGATCTCCTGCTCATGTTTTGTCACCATGGCAGTAATTGGTTCCACCGATCCCTCAATTTTTTCACGGAGTTTTGCGAACTATGTTAGTAAATGCTGTTGCTACACTGAACCTAAGGACGCCCCCACGGGAGTCGAAGTAACGGCTGCAGGTGTGCCTGACATAGTAGGGAAGTGCCCTGCCTGCTGTGCTCCCTTTGCTTCCTTTCCCTTGGAAGTCTTCACTTCAGCTCTAGATCTGGCAAGTCTGAATTTAAAAGGGCTCTAGGCATTCTACCTACTTTACATTACAAACTTTCCTCAGGGATGGCGAATGGGGAGGAGTGGTGGTGTTAGGAGCCCACCTTGCCTGATGTATGGCACAGAGGGTGAAAGTGAGGACTGTAAATGCTAGAGATTAGAGTCAAGAGTGTGATGCAGGAATAGCACAGCATGTCGGGCAGCATCTGGGGAGCAGGAAAATCAACAATTCAGGCAAAAGCCCTTCATCGGGAATGAGGCTGGGAGCCTCGGGGGTGGAGACATAAATTAGAGGGGAGTGGTGTTGGGGAAAAGGTAGCTAAGAGTGCAATAGGTGGATGCAGGTGGGGGTAAAGGTGATAGGTCGGGGGGTGGAGCAGATAGGTGAGAAGGAAGATGGACAGATGGGACAGGTCAAGAGGAGGTGCTGAGTTGGAAGGTTGGAACTGGGATAAGGTGGCAGGGGGAGGGAAATGAGAAAACTGGTGAAATCCACATTAATGCCCTAGAGTTGAAGCAGAAGATGAGACGTTCTTCTTCCAGCCATCGGGTGGAAAGGGAGTGGCGATGGAGGAGGCCCAGGGCCCGCATGTCCTTGGCAAAATGGGAGGGGGGGGGGGGGGGGGGGGTGAAGTGTTCGGCCACGGGTTGGTGGAGTTGATTGGTGCGGGTGTCCCGGAGATGTTCTCTAAAGCGCTCTGCGAGTAAGTGTCCTGTTTCCCCAATGTAGAGGAGACCACAGAGGAGATCGCATTGGGAGCAACGGATACAGTCAATGACATGTGTAGAAGTGCAGATGAAATTTGATGGATGTGGAAGGCTCCTTTGGGACTTTGGATGGAGGTGAGGTGGGAGGTATGGGCGCAGGTTTTGCAATTCCTGCGGTGGCAGGGGAAGGTGCCGAGAGGAGAGGGTGGGTTGTTAGGGGGCGTAGATCTGACGAGGGAGTCACAGCGGGAACGGTCTTTACGGAAAGCAGATAGGGATGGGGAGGAAAATATATCTCTGGCACAGAGCCTAACACAGCATACTGTTCAGACTGCTGCCATCTTGAATCCACTTGTCTCTCAGTTTAAAGTTGATGTAGAAGCCCAGAATCCACAATCCTGACTCACTGACTGGGTCCTGACATTAACTTCAAGCTCTCGCTCTCGAACAATATTTTGTTTTACTGCACTACAATGGCCACCAGCTGAGATAGAAATCAGGATTTATTACTTTAAATTTAAACCATGTTGAACAAGTGAGGAGACAGCGAATATGGTTCGAGTACAACACAGTGAACAGATGTAAACAGCAAACTAAGACAGATTGAAGGTCAGGTCTGTTCTTGAGGCTGGGGAGAAGGCTGTAAAGCAGGTTGACTTGTAACTTGTGACCTTACCCTGGTTAGATTAAAGTTGTAGTAAGCTAGACAGACTGTGAACGATTATTACTTTGCACAGAAACAAGAATTTTAATGTTCATTTCTCCTGTGGCTCTGCTCTTTAATCAATGAGGTGTACAACCAAGTCAGGATCATGGGAAATGTCCAGCCCCATTCTTACTAAATATTTACTGGCTGTTTGGGGTTAGAATTCTACAAACACTTCCTCAAAAACTGCAATCAAGTTAGTCATGCATGTTCTTAATTTAACAAGCCTGTGTCTTTCGAAATGACGTTTTATTCTGTCTTTCAGAAATCTTTCCAACAATTTTCCCACTGTGAAGGCTAAACCACTGACCTGTAAATACTGTCTACCCTTCTCCCATTTTTAAAGAACAGTACAATGTTCACTGTCTGCTTGCTCTCTGAGGACAGTTAGCTCAGTTGGCTAAATAGCTGCTTTGTAATAGCATGGGCTCAATTCCTGCACTGGGCTGAGATCCCTCCCTCTCTCCTCACCCAGCTGCCTCTTCCTCTCCATGGAAAAATAGCTTGATGGGGTGATGGTGACTTGACCAGTTTTTTTGGATCATGCCTGTATCAAGAGAGGATTAGAAAGTGATAGGATGGATAGTCGGGGTCTTGTTCCCTAGGGGAGAAATGTCAATTACTGGGAGACATAGATTTAAGGTAAAAGGGGGTAAGTTTAAAGCAGATGTGAGAGGATGGTAAGTACCTGGAATGCACTACCAAAGGTGGTGGTGAAGATGGATACAATAGCAACATTGAAGAGGCATCTTGACAGAGATTGGAATAAGCGGGAATAAGGGAAATATTTTTAGTTTAGAAGAGCACCATGTGTAGGTAAAGTCTTAGAACAAAACAAAGAACAATGCAGCACAGGAACAGGCCCGTCAGCCCTCCAAGCCTGCACTGCCATATTTTACCCTTCCAGACTAAAACTATCTTCACTTACAGGATCCATATCCCTTTATTTCCTTCCTGTTCATGTATTCATCCAGGTGCTTCTTGAATGCTGCTATTGTGTCTGCTTCCACCACCTCCTCTAGCAGTGTGCTCCAGGCACTCCCCAACCTTTGTGTGAAAAGGATGGGTTGAAGGGCCGGTTCAATGCACAGAACAGGCTCTTCCACCCACGATGTTGTGCCGAGGATTAATCCTAATGTTAAAATAACTTAACCTACGCACCCGTCAATTCACTGCTGTCCATGTGCATGTCCAGCAGTCTCTGCGTAAAGAACCTCCCTCTGATGTCCCCTCTGTACCATTCTCCTAATATCTTAAAACTATGACCCCTCGTGCCAGTCAATTCTGTCCTGGGGAAAAGTCTCTGGCTATTGACTCGATCTATGCCTCTCATTACCTTGTATACTTCGATCAGGCCACCTCTCTAACTCCTTCTCTCCAGAGAGAAAAGTCCAAACTTAGTCAACCTCTCTTCATAAGACAAGCCCTCCAGTCCAGGCAGCATCCTGGTAAACCTTCTTTGCACCCTCTCCAAAGCCTCTGTATCTTTCCTATAGTACGACAACCAGAACTGGTCACAATATTCTAAGTGTGGTCTCACCAGGGACTTGTTGAGTTGCAGCAAAACCTCGCAGCTCTTAAACTCGATCACCCTGTTAATGAAGGCCAAAATACCATATGCTTTCTTGAACAAGTGAATGGTCACTCAGTGTACTGTGATCTGTTGTCTATTTGGAAAGTCATTGGCTCATTGCTTTGAGATTGGATTTTTCATTATTTTGCTTAGGGTTTAGCTTCTTAACCAATCACTATTGTCTTCCTGACATAAGCCCCACCAGGTTCCTGTGCTGTACTATTCTTTGCAAGGACCGGAGCTTCACTCAGAGAGGGCTGAGTGATACTACTCCCTCACCACCAGACGCCTGGAGGAAGAACGCCTCATCTTCCGCCTCGGAACACTTCAACCCCAGGGCATCAATGTGGATTTCAACAGTTTCCTCATTTCCCCTTCCCCCACCTCATCCTAGCTTCTAACCTCCAGTAACTCGATCCCCTGACCTGTCCGGACTTGTCCGACCTGCTCAGCTCCTTTTCCACCTATCCACTCCACCCTCTCCTCCCTGACCTATCACCTTCATCTCCTCCCCCACTGACCTATTGTACTCTATGCCACTCTCTCCCCACCCCCACCCTCCTCTAGCTTATCTCTCCACGCTTCAGGCTCTCTGCCTTTATTCCTGATGAAGGGCTTTTGCCCGAAACGTCGATTTTGCCTGTCCTCGGATGCTGCCTGAATTGCTGTGCTCTTCCAGCACCACTGATCCAGAATCTGGTTTCCAGCATCTGCAGTCATTGTTTTTACCTCCTGATACTAGACACTGTCAGCAATGATAACTTGCTTCATCCATACAAATGACAAATGATCCTGTCCCCACAGTTTGAGGCAGTGTGTCAAGCCCATAAAGGCTCGGGGGGGGGGGGGGGGGGGAGGGGGGGAGTTAATTCACACTGTCCAGGTGCTGCTGTGTGGAGTGATACAGGGCTGTGTGCCCTGTGCTCAGTGAGAGATGCATTGGGAATGGGGATCCCACAGCAGGTTGGTGTTGTTGGAGCTACTGCAGGGACTGAGACAGCAGGGCTGTCCCTTTCAGCAACAGTGTAAGGAGCTCTTACACAACCAGAGATACACTGGTCCAGGCACAGGGAGAGACAAACACCCATTTCAAAGACATGTCTCCAGCTCAGAGTTGAACAGTTTGATTCTTCTTCACCTGCAGCTGGTGGGGCTTATGTCAGGAAGTCACTGGTTCATTGGCCACATGGATGTCTTTCCTGGTAATGGAATTAAAAAAATATATGAACAGGGGATTTAGAATCTTCTCAGCTTAGGGGACTGATTTCAAGCTGACTGGCCACAGCCAACGTACTGTGCACAAGTAAATAAAGTTAAAAATCATGTAACACCAGGTTATAGTCTAGCAGGTTTATTTGGAAGCATTAGCTTTCAGAGCGCTGCTCCTTCATCAGGTACCTATAACCTGATGTTGTGTGATTTTTAACTTTGTCCACCCCAGTCCAACACAGGCTCTTCCATATCAAGTAAATAAAGGGTGACTTGGTGACGGGATACCGGCCTCTGTGCAGTTATTTCAAGATGCAAAGTCTAAGTATCAATTCCTGAATTACAATTACAAATTATCCTGTTGTTGACATTAGCCGGACTACATGCTAGTTTTCTGACATGTTTTTATTTTGCTGTCGGGAATCTGGGGTAGCCATCAACACTGTGCTCAAACAATACTGTGAGCTAGTAAGCACTCGCTGTCATCATCAGTCTCCATCTCACATCTTGAGGCTCTCAGGAACCCTCCACAAATCAACACCAAAACTGTGAGCTGAATTAGGCCAATCAGCCCATCAACTCCCTACTCAATTGAGAATGCTACTGTAGAGCCAAAACCTTACTGTACAACATTGTAAAATATGAAAAATATTAATTGCTGTCAAAATAATTGAAACTTGTTGGAGATGAAGCAGAAGAAATATTGTTTTCCTCTCTCTGAGATCTCATCAAACTGGACTGGAACAGAATATGTGTGGAGCTGGGGTGAAAAGCCGCTGAAGAGGAAGTTCAGTTCTTTGATTCCGTGACCGAAAGCAAAGGGGTTATTTCTTTCTGTTGGTAATTGTGAGTAACTTAATAACAACAAAGTTTAATCTGCTTGGCAAATTATCATCAATTTGTCTTGAAGATTAATGATTATCAATCATTTGATTCTTAACTTCAAATTAAAGAGATAGCAAGGTAATATTCCACTAGTGAAGGGACACCATTGGAAGGTATTTGATTAATTGGTGAACCTTGGCTTGCATTTTAATTATCGAATTTGCAGCTTCAGGGAAAATTACAGTCGAAGCAGCAAACAGTCACCTCACATTCTATTCCAGCTGATGACACACTGGTTTATTGACATCGCGTGGGTGCCAACTCCTCCACTACAAATAAATAATCCGGGGGGAGGGGAGAAAAGGAGTGGGGAGAGAAGGGGGAAAGAAGGGGGAGATTGTTTGTGGGGGAGAGAGGGGGGAGAGGAGGGGTGAGATTGTTGGAGGGGAGAGGAAGGGGGAGAGGAGAGGGGAGATTGTTTGGGGGGAGGGGGAGAGGAGGGAGGTGATTGTTGGGGGATGGGGATAAAGGAGAGGGAAGATTGTTGGGGGACAGAGTGGTGAGGGGGAGATTGTCAGTGGGGGGGGAGATTGTTGGGGGAGAAAGGAGGGGAGATTGTTGTGGAGGGGGAAGAGCTGGGGAGAAATTATGGGGGGGTAGACTTGGGGAGAGATTGTTGGGAGTTGAGAGGAGGGCAGAGATTGTTGGGGGAGAGGAGGGGTAGATTGTTGGGGGGGAAGTAGATCTTTGGGGGAGGAGGGACGAGTTTGTGGGGGGTAGAGGTGGGGATAGATTGTGGGCGGGATTACTTGGGGGAGATATGGGGGGGAGTAAGGGGATTGTTGGGCGAGGGGATGATTGTGTGAGCGAGGAGAGGTGGAGCGGTGTGGGGTGGGAGTGGTGGGGGAGATTGTGGCAGGGGGAGACTGTGAAGGATAAGGGAGAGGTGGGGGAGATTGTGGGGAATGGGGGAAGAGGTGGAGGAGATTTGGGGGAGAGGGAGAGGTGGGGGGGTTATTGGGGGAGGGTGAGAAAGAGCTTTTTTTAGTTCATCTGTGAGATATGGGTGTTGCTACCTGGCCAGCATTTATTGCCTGTCCCTTGTTGCCCCTCAAGAAGGTGGGGGTGAGCTGTGTTTTTGAACCGCTGCAGTCCACTAATTGTGGGTTGACCCACAATGCCATTAGGGAAGGAATTCCAAGATTTTCCCCCAGTGTCAGTGAAGGAACGGCAATATATTTCCGAGTCAGGGTGGTGATTGGCTTGGAGGGGAACTCGAAGATGGTGGTGTTACCATATTTCTGCTGCCCTTGACCTTCCAGATGGAAGTGGTTATGGGTTTGGAAGGTGCTGTCCGAGGATCTTTGGTGAATTTCTGCAGTGCATCTTTCGGATGGAACACACTGCTGCTAGTGAGCGTCGGTGGGGGAGGGAGTGGATGTTTGTGGATGTTGTGCCTATCAAGTGAGCTGCTTTGTCCTAGATGGTGTCAAGTTTCTTGAGTGTTGTTGGGGCTGCACTTATTCAGGCAAGTGGGGAGTATTCCATCACACTCCTGACTTGTGCCTTGTAGATGGTGGACAGGTTTTGGGGAGCGAGGAGGTGAGTTATTCACTGCAGTATTCCTAGCCTTTGACCTGCTCTTGTAGCTACTGTTTTTATTTGGTGAATCCAGTTGAGTTTCTGGTCAATGATAACTCCCAGGACGTTGACAGTGGGGGATTAAGTGATAGTAACACGTTTGAATGTCAAGGGGTGGTGGTTAGAAATATCTCTTATTTGTGATGGTTACAGCCTGGCATTTGTGTGGCGCAAATATTACCTGCCACTTGTCAGCTCAAGCCCCTGAACATGGACTGTTTCAGTATCTGAGTTGCAAATGGTGCTGAACATTGCACAGTTATCAGCGAACACCCCACCTGTGACCTTATGATGCAGGGAAGGTCATTGATGAAACCGCTGAAGATGGCTGGGCCTCGGACACAACCCTGAGAAACTCCTGCAGAGATGTCCTGGAGCTGAGGTTACTGACTTCCAACAACTACAACCATCTTCCGTATGTCCAAACACGGGAGAGTTTAGCCTCTTGATACCCAGATAAGTGATGGCCTAGTGATATTATCATTAGAATATTAATCCAGAAACTCAGGTAGTGTTCTGAGAATCTGGATTTGAATCCCACTATGGCAGATGGTGGAACTAGAATTCAATTTTTAAAAATCTGGATTTAAGGAGTCACGTCAGCCAGACCATGAAATCATTGTTGATTGTTAGAAAAACAACTTCTGGTTCATTCATGCCCTTCATGGAAGAAAATCTGCCATCCTTACGTGGTCTGGCCTATATGTGACTCCAGACCCACAGCAATGTGGCTGACTCTCAGTTGCCCTCTGAAATGGCCTGGTAAACCATTCAACTGTACCAATCGTTACAAAGTCTCAGACAAATGAAACCAGGTGGATCACCTGGCATCGACCTAGGCACCAGAAAAGGCAATGGCAGAGACAACTCTTTTGACCATGCAAAGTCCTCCTCACCAATATCTGGGGGCTAGTGCCAACATTCGGAGAGCTGTCTCACAGGCTGGTCAAATAACAGCCTGACGCTGTCATACTGACAGAATCATACCTTACAGACAATGTCCCAGACACCACCATCACCATCCCAGGACATGTCCTGTCCCACCAGCAAACATGGTGGCACAGTGGTATATAGTCGAAAGGGAGTTGTCCAAGGAATCCTTAACATTGACTCCAGTTACCTTGAAGTCTCATAGTTACAGGTTAAACACAGCCAAGGAAACCTCCTTCTGATTACCATTTACCATTCTCCCTCAGCTGATGAATCGATATTTCTCCATGTTGAATAGAGGAAGCACTGAGGATGGCAAGTGCGGAAAATGTATTCTGGGTGTGGGTTCGCAATGTCCACCAGCAAGAGTGGCTTAGCAACAGTTCTAACGATTGGGTTGGTCACGTCCTAAAGGACATACCTGCTAGACTGGGTGTGTGGCAAGTCGTGAGGGAACCAACAAGTGGGAAGAATATACTTGACCGCATCCTTATCAATCTACCAAGTTGCAGATGCATCTGCCCATGACAGTAGCCGTAAGAGCGACCACCGCACAGTCCTTGTGCGGATGAAGTCCTGCCTTCACAATGAGATTACCCTCCACCATGCAGTGTGGCACAATCACCGTACTAAATGGGACAGACTTCAAACAGATCTAGCAACTCAAGACTGGGGATTCAGGAGGCGCTGTGGGCAGCAGCAGCAGAATTGTACTCCAGCACAATCTGTAACCTCATGGCCCGGCATATCCCCCACTCAACCATTACCATCAAGCCAGGGGATCAACCTTGGTTCAATGCAGAGTGGGGGGGGGGGGGGGGTATGCCAGGAGTAGCACCAGGCATACCTGAAGATGAGGTGTCTATCTGGTGAAGCCATCAAATAGGATTACTTGCATGCCAAACAGCATAAGCAGCAAGTGATAGACAGCGCTAAGCAATCCCACAACCAACACATCAGATCTAAGTTCTGCAGTCCTGCTCCATCCAGTCATGAATGGTGATGGACAATTAAACTCAGTGGAGGAGGAGGCTCCACAAATATCCCCATCCTCAATGATGGAAGAGCCAGTACATCCGTGCAAAAGATAAGGCTGAAGCTTTCACAGCAATCTTCAGCCAGAAGTGCTGAGTGGATGATGCATCTTAGCCTCCTCCAGTGGTCCCCCACATTACAGATACCAATCTTCAGCCAATTCAACTCACTCCACTTGGAGACACTGGATACTGCAAAGATTACAGGCCTTGACAACATTTTAGCAATAGTACTGAAGACTTCTGCTGCAGAACTTGCCACTCCCCTGGTCAAGCTGTTCCAGTACAGTTACAACACTGGCATCTACCCGACAATGTGCAAAATTGGCCAGATATGTCCTGTACATTAAAGGCAAGAAAATCCAACCCAGCCAATTACTGCCCCATCAGTCTCTCCAACATCAGCACAGTAATGGAAGGTGCAATCAACAGTGCTATCAAGCAGCACCTGATCAGCAATAACCTGCTCAGTGACACCCAGTTTGGGTTCCACCAGGGCCACTCAGCTCCTGACCTCATTACAGCCTTGGTTCAAACATGGACAAAACAGCTGAATTCCAGAGGGGAGGGGAGAGTGACAGCCCTTGACATCATGGTCACAGGAGTGTGCTGGCAGACAGCAAGCTGGTTTGAAGTGTGTTTACTTCTTGAGTATCCGGAATAAGGTAGGTGAGCTTGCAGCACGGATAGGTACCTGGGACTTCGATGTTTTGGAGACATTAACTTTGGAGACATGGATAGAGCGGGGTCAGGAATAGATGTTGCAAATTCCAGGGTTTAAATCTTTCATTAAGATCAGGGAAGGTGGTTAAGAAAGGGGGAGGTGTGGCTTTGTTAGTCAAGGACAGTATAACGATGGTTGAAAGAACTTCTAATGAGGACTCGTCTACTGAGGTGGTATGGGCTGAGGTTAGAAACAGGAGAGAAGAGGTCACACTGCTGGGAGTTTTTTGTAGGCCTCCACAAAGTTCCAGGGATGTAGAGGAGAGGATTGGTAAAACGATTTTGGGCAGGAGTGAAAGGAACAGGGTTGTCATCATGGGGACTTTAACTTCCCCAACATAGACTGGAAATACTATAACTAGTTCATCAGATGGATCAGTTTGTGTCCAATGTGTACAGGAGGGTTTCCTGACACAATACGTCGAAGGGCAGACAAGAGGGGAGGCCACACTCAATCTGGTCCTTGGGAATGAACCAGGCCAGATATTTGATTTAATGGTAGGTGAGTGACCATAATTCAGTTGGTTTTAGTTCAGTGATGGAAAGGAATAGGTACATGCCACAGGGCAAGAGTTATAGTTGGGTAAGAGCAATTATAATGTGATTAGGCAAGATTTAGGAGGCATAGAACGGGGTAGCAAAATGCAGGGGATGGGGACAATTGAAATGTGGAGCTGGTTTAAGGAACAGATACTGGGTTAATAGGTATGTCCATGTCAGGCAAGGAGGAAGTGATAAGGTAAGGGAATTGTGGTTTACTAAAAAAAATTGTATCTCTTGTTAAGCGGAAGAGGGAGACTTATGTGACATTGAGACGAGATGGTTCAAATGACGCGATGGAGAGTTACAGAGTAGATAGGAAGGATTTAAAGAGAAAGTTAAGAAGAGCAATAGGGGACATGAGCATTCCTTAGCAGGTAGAATAAAGAAGACAGAAGTGGGAAGTTGTGCGTGGACCCTGTGGAGATCGGAAAGGTGTGAAATGAATATTTCTCATCTGTTTTCGCACAGGAGAAGGAGAATATTATGGAGAAGACTGAGATACAAGATATTAGACTAGAAAGGATTGAGGTTACTAAGGAAGAGGTGTTATCAGTTCTAGAAGGTGCGAAAGTAGATATGTCCCCTGGGCCGGATGGGATTTATTCGATGATTCTTTCATAGAGATGTACAGCATGGAAACAGACCCTTCGGTCCAACATGTCCACGCCGACCAGATATCGCAACCCAATCTAGTCCCACCTGCCAGCATACTGCCCATATCCCTCCAAATCCTTCCTATTCATATACCCATCAAAATGCCTCTTAAATGTAGTAATTGTACCTCCACTACATCCTCTGGCAGCTCATTCCATACACATACCACCCTCTGCATTAAAAAGTTGCCCCTTAGGTCTCTTCTATGTCTTTCCCCTCTGACCCTAAACCTATGACCTCTAGTTCTGCACTCCCCGACCCCAGGGAAAAGACTTTGCCTATTTACTCTATCCATGCCCCTCATAATTTTGTAAACCTCTATAAGGTCACCCCTCAGCCTCCGACACTCCAGGGAAAACAGCCCCAGCCTGTTCAGCCTCTCCCTATAGCTCAAATCCTCCAACCCTGGCAACATCCTGGTAAATCTTTTCTGAATCCTTTCAAGTTTCACAACATCTTTCCGATAGGAAGGAGACCAGAAATGCACGCAATAGTCCAACAGTGGCCTAACCAATGTCCTATACAGCTGCAACATGACTTCCCAACTCCTGTACTCAATACTTTGACCAATAAAGGAAAGCATACCAAATGCCTTCTTCACTATCCTGTCTACCTGCGACTCCACTTTCAAGGAGCTATGAACCTGCACTCCAAGGTCTCTTTGTTCAGCAACACTCCCCAGGACCTTACCATTAAGTGTATAAGTCCTGCTAAGATTTGCTTTCCCAAAATGCAGCACCTTGCATTTATTTACATTAAAATCCACCTGCTACACCTCAGCCCATCTGATCAAGTCCCCGTTGTAATCTGAGGTAACCTTCTTCGCTGTCCACTACACCTCCAATTTTGGTGTCATCTGCAAACTTACTAACTGTATCTCTTATGCTCGCATCCAAATCATTTATGTAAATGACAAAAAGTAGAGGGCCCAGCACCAATCCTTGTGACACTCCACTGGTCACAGGCCTCCAGTCTGAAAAACAACCATCCACCACCACCCTTTGTCTTCTACCTTTCAGCCAGTTCTGAAACCAAATGGCTAGTTCTCCCTGTATTCCGTGAGATCTAACCTTGCTAATCAGTCTCCCATGGGGAACCTTGTCGAACGCCTTACTGAAGTCCATATAGATCACATCTACTGCTCTGCCCTCATCAATCTTCTTTGTTACTTCTTCAAAAAACTCAATCAAGTTTGTGAGACATGATTTCCCACGCACAAAGCCATGTTGACTATCCCGAATCGGTCCTTGCCTTTCCAAATACATGTACACCCTGTGCTTCAGGATTCCCTCCAACGCCTTGCCCACCACTGAGGTCAGGCTCACCGGTCTATAGTTCGCTGGCTTGTCTTTACCGCCCTTATTAAACACTGGCACCACGTTTGCCAACCTGCAGTCTTCCGGCACAACATGATACAAATAGCTCAGCAAGAGGCCCAGCAATCACTTCTCCAGCTTCCCACAGAGTTCTCGGGTACACCTGATCAAGCCCTGGGGATTTATCCACCTTTAACCATTTCAAGACATCCAGCACTTCCTCCTCTGTAATCTGAACATTTTGCAAGATGTCACCATCTATTTCCCTACAGTCTATATCTTCCATATCCTTTTCCACAGTAAATACTGATGCAAAATATTCATTTAGTATCTCCCCCATTTTCTGTGGCTCCACACAAAGGCCGCCTTGCTGATCTTTGAGGGACCCTATTCTCTCCCTAGTTACCTTTTTATAATTCTCTGGGAAGCTAGGGAGGAGATAGCAGAGCCTTTGGCTCAATTTTTGAGTCATCATTGTCTACAGGTTTAGTACCAGAGGACTGGGGGATTGCAAATGTTGTGCCCTTGTTCAAGAAGTACAATTCAGATGATGCAGATATTTATAGAGCAGTGAGCCTTGCGTCTGTTGCAGGGAAAATTTTGGAAAGGATTGTAAAAGATAGGATATATAATCATCTAGTAAGCAACAATTTGATTGGAGATAGTCAACAAGGTTTCATCAAGGGCAGGTCGTGTCTCACAAACCTCATTGAGATTTTTGAGAAGGTGACCAAGCATGTGGATGAGGGTAGAGCAGTTGACATGGTGTACACGGACTTCAGTAAAGCCTTTTATGAGGTTCCACATGGTAGGCTTTTGGAGAAAATGCACAAGCATGGCGTTGAGGGTGATTTAGCAGTTTGGATTAGAAACTAGCTTTCTGTAAGAAGGCAGTGAGTGGTGGTTAATGGAAAATATTCAGTCTGAAGTCCAGTTACTAGTGGTGTGCCATAAGGATCTGATTTGGGACCACTACTGTTTGTCATTTTTATAAATGACTTGGACGCAGGAATAGATGGATGAGTTAGTAAGTTTTCAGATGACACTAAAGTCGGTGCATTGGTGGACAGTGTGGAAGAATGTTACAGGTTTCAGGGGACTTTGATAACCTGCAGAATTGGGCTGAGAGGTGGCAAATGGAGTTCTATACAGATGCGAGGTGATTCACTTTGGGAAGAATAACATGAGGGCTGAATACTGGGTCAACGGAAGGATTGTTGGTAGTGTGGATGTATAGAGGGATCTTGGAGTTCATTCACATAGATGCCCGAAAGTTGCCACCCATGTTGATAGTGCTGTTAAGAAGGCAGACGGTGTGTTAGGTTTTACTGGTAGAGGAATTGAGTTCCGGAGCTGCAATGTCATGCTGCAACTATACAAAACACAAGAGCGGTCTCAGTTGGAATATTGTGTGCAGTGCTGGTTGCCCCATTACAGGAAGGATATGGAAGCATTAGTAAAGGTGCAGAGGAGATTTACCAGGATGTTGCATGGTCTGGAGTGAAGATCTTATGAGGGAAGGCTGAAGGACTTGGATCTGTTCTCATTGGAAATAAGGTGGCTAAGAGGGGATTTAATAGAGACATATAAGATGATCAGAGGATTAGATAGGGTAGACAGTGAGAGTCTTTTAGGAGAAAGTGAGGACTGCAGATGCTGGAGATCAGAGCTGAAAAATATGTTGCTGGAAAAGCACAGCAGGTCAGGCAGCATCAAAGGAGCAGGAGAATCGACATTTCGGGCATAAGCCCTTCTTCAGTGAGAGTCTTTTCCCTAGGATGATGATGTTTGCTCGTATGAGGGCGCACAGCTGCAAATTGAGGGGGTGATAGATTTAAGACAGATGTCAGAGGCAGGCTGTTGACTGACAGAGTGGTAAGGATGCAGTTAACTCAGCCACATTAGGGGCATTTAAACAGTCCTTGGATAAGCACATTGATGATGATGTGGTAGTGTTGGGGTACGGGCTTAGATTAGTTCACAGGTTGGCGCAACATTGAGGGCCGAAGAGCTTGTTCTGCGTTGTATTGTTCTATATTCAAGCCTGCATTCAACTGAGTGTGACATCAATGTCACTGCAATCATTGGTATGGCACATTGTAGGGTGTGGGAGAGATTGGGAAGATTGTGGGGTGTGATAGAGGCTGGGGAGATTGTCGGGGGAGATTGTGCTGAGGGGGTAAGAGAGGTGAGGGAGCTTGTGTTGGGTGCGGGGAAAAGGTGGGGGAGATTATGTCGAGCTGGGGTGGGGGGCGGGGAAGAGGCAGGAGAGATTGCATCGATCCGGGGGGGTGGGGGGAAAGAGGTGGGAGAGATTGGGTTGAGCTTGGGGGGAGGAGATTGCGTCAATTGGGGAGGCAAGAGGCGGGGGAGATTGCGTCGAGGGGGCAAGAGGCGGGGGAGATTGTGTCAACGGGTGGGAAGAGGCGGGGGAGATTGTGTTGATGGGGGAGAACCAGGAGAGATTGTATCAAGGGCAGGGAGATTGAGTTGATGGGGGGGAAGAGGTGGGGGAGATTGTGTAGATGGGGGGGGTGAGGCGGGAGAGATTGTGTCGAGGAGTGGAAGAGGCGGGAGAGATCGTGTCGAAGGCAGGGAGATTGTGTCGAGGGGGGAAGAGGCAGGGGAAGATGTGTCAAAGGGGTAGAAGAGGTTGGGGGGCATTGTATTGATGGGGTGAGAGAGGCGGGAGAGACTGTGTCAAGGGGTAAGAGGTGGGGCAGTGTTTTTGTAGTGGGAGGTGGTGAGAGCAAATGTGTAAAAGTGTCGCAAGCAATAGTGAGAGTGGTACAGGAAATCTTTCTGCTGGTTAAAGTCACAGAGGAAGATGTTTGTGTTTATCTCAGCTCCAGGATGGCTCTCCAGGAGTTCCCCAGGGTCGTGTCCTGGTGTCCAACCATCTTCAGCTGCTCCATCAATGATCTTCCCTCCATCATAAAGTCAGAAGTGGGTATATTTGCCGACGATTGTAAATTGTTCAGCACTGTTCACGACTCCTCAGACATCAATGCAGTCCCTGTCAATGGACAGTGGGTAAACCAAAAGACACATTAAACTGATGACTCCAATCCAAGAAACCATGGTGATAGTGAACCCTGTCCAATCCGAAAATTGTCCAAACTGTTCCATATCTTCCCCTTTTCCACATTGTCCTTCGGCATAAACATGTATTCCCAGCAAATTAATGTTTCCTCATGGACAATTCCCCCATTGCAGGAATGAGCTCATGAACACTTCTCTCTCTCCAGGCATGCATGTCTGTTATTTGGTAAAAAGATCAAAACTGCACTCAATACTTCAGGCGAGGTTCTTTAATGTTTGTTAATTCACAAGATGTGGAGCCTCCTGACTGGACCAGTTTTTGTTGCCCATCAGTAACTGGCCTTGAGAAGACCTCACCAAATCTCTACGTAAGTACAGAGAAAGATCTTTGCTCCTGTACTCCAAACTTTAGTAATAAAAGGCTAACATATCATTTCCTGATTTGGAGATGCTGGAGTTGGACTGGGGTGTACAAAGTTAAAAATCACACAACATCAGATTACAGTCCAACAGGTTTATTACGAAGCACTAGCTTTTAGAGCGCTGAAATTATATATTGAAAAAGACCTGGATTGCCTGTTAAGTCTCTCATCTTTTAGAATGACCATGTTGGTTTCAGTTCTTTCATATGTAAATTGCAAAACTTTTTTTTAAAAAAGTTACTTTCTTAAGTGAACTTTAACAATTGGTGTCATGTCGGCCCAGATAATGTACTGAAGGTGCGAGCTGCCCTATGTGAGACTGTCTGTGCCACAATGGGTCAGACTGATTCTAAATCTAAAAAGACAGATTTACAGAATCTTACATGGATTCATGCATTTTTTTGAGCAAAGTAAAATGTAATTCTGCAAGTACAAATTCACCCCACAAACTTATATGTGTATGTGTGTGTGTGTCGAGGGTGGTTACAACTGTATGTGAGAGAGAGTGTGTATGTGTTGAGTGTAAAGGAGTATACGTCTGTGAGAGGGTGTGTGTGGGAGTGTGTGTGTCAGTGTATGAGAGAGGATCTGCATGAATGTGTTTGTCTGTCGGAGTGTGTGTGAGTGCCTGGGTGTGTGTATACTGCAATGGGGTCACCTGTAGTGTGACATGAACCCAAAGTCCCAGTTGAGGCCATCCCCATGGGTATTGAACTTGGCTATCAGCCTCTGCTCCACCACTTTTCATTGTTGCCTGTCCCAAAGTCCACCTTGGACTGTCACCCAATGGCCCAAGGTTGAATGTCCTGGACCGCTGAAGTGTTCCCTGACTGGGAGGAAACACTCCTGTCTGGTGATTTTTGTGCTGTGCCCATTCATCCGTTGCCGTAGCCTCTGCTCGGTCTCACCAATGTACCATGCCTCAGGGCATTCTTGCCTGCAACATATGAGATAGATAACGTTGGCTGAGTCACATGAGTACCTGCCACGTACATGGTGGGAGGTGTCCCCATGTGTAATGGTGGTATCTACGTTGACATTCTGACATGTCTTGCAGCATCTACCGTGACAAGGTTGTAGGGTATTATCCTGAAGGTCGGGCAGTTTGCTACAAACAATGATCTCTTTGAGGTTTGGTGATTGTTTAAAGGCAAACAGTGGAGTTGTGGGGAAGGTCTTGGTGAGGTGCTCATCCTCATTAATAATGTGTTGCAGGCTGCAAAGAACATGGTGTAGTTTTTCGGCTCCTGGGAAATACAGGACAACGAAGAGTACCCTGTCAGTTGCAGCACGTGTCTGTCTCCTGAGGAGTCATTATGGTTCCTCGCTGTGGCACATCGGAACTGGCAGTCGATGAGTTGAGCATCGAACGGCGTACTCAGTTTGATGCTCAACTCATCGACCACCAGTTCCGATGTGCCACAGCAAAGAACTGTAATGACCTCCTCAGGAGACAGACACGAGCTGCAACTGACAGGTACCCTTCGTTGTCCTGTACTTCGCAGGAGCTGAAAAACTATGCCATGTTCTTCGCAGCCTGCAGCACATTATTAATGAGGATGAGCACCTCACCAAGACCTTCCCCACACCTCCACTTCTCACCTTTAAACAACTGCCAAATCTCAAACAGATCATTGTTCGTAGCAAACTGCCCAGCTTTCAGGACAATTAGATTACATTCTCTACAGTGTGGAAACAAGCCCATCGGCCCAACAAGTCCACACCGACCCTCTGAAGAGTAATCCACCCAGACCCATTTCCCTCTGACTAATGCACCCAACACCATGGGCAATTTAGCATGGCCAATTCACCTGACCTGCACATCTTTGGACTGTGGGAGAAAACCAGAGCACCCGGAGGAAACCCACGCTGACACAGGGAGAATGTGCAAACTCCACACAGACAGTCACCCAAGGCTGGAATCGAACCTGGGACCCTGGTGCTGTGAGTGCGCAGTGCTAACCACTGAGCCACTGTGCCACCCATTGAGCCACCGTGCCGCCCATACAACCTTGTCACGGTAGGCACTGCAAGACGTGTCAGAGTGTCAACATGGATACCACCACTATGCATGGTGATACCTCTCACCATGTATATGGCAGGTACTCATGTGACTCAGCCAACGTTGTCTATCTCATACCCTGAAGACAAGGATGCCCTGAGGCATGGTACATTGGCGAGACCAAACAGAGGCTACAGCAATGGATGGATGGATACCGCACAACAATCAATAGACAGGAGTGTTCCCTCCCAGTCAGAGAACACTTTAGCCGTCTGGGACATTTGACCTCGGACCTTCAGGTGACCGTCCTCCAAGGCGGACTTCGGGACAGGCAACAACGAAAAATAGCCGAACAGAGGTCGATAGCCAAGTTTGGTATCCATGGGGATGGCCTCAACCGTGACTTTGGGTTCATGTCACACTACAGGTGACCCCATTGCACTATACACACACAAACAGATGGACACACACACCTACACAAACACACACTCTCCTACAGACACACATACTCACACAGACCCTCTCTTGTACGCTCACACATACACTCCCACACACCCTCTCACAGACTTATACCCCTTTACACTCACACATATACTTCTCTCACAGACACTCATAACACCCCCCCCCCCCCCCCCACACACACACACGCACACATACAAGTTTGTGGGGTGAATTTGTACTTGCAGAATTACATTTTACTTGGCTCAAAAACTGCATTAATCCATGTAAGATTCTGTAAATCTGCTTTTTAGATTAGAATCAGTCTGACCATTGTGGCACAGAGTCTCACACAGGGCAGCTTGCACCTTCAATACATTATCTGGACTGACATGACACCAATTTTTAAAGTTCACTTGAGAATGTAACTTTTAAAAAACGTTTTGCGATTTACATACGAAAGAACTGAAACTAACATGGTCTTTCTAAAAGATGAGAGACTTAACAAATAATCCAGGTCTTTTTCAATATATAATTTCAGTTACATCACACTGTAAACTTTTGCTATAAATTCTGTGTCTTACAATTTTATTCTCCACAACCACCTGATGAAGGAGCAGCACTTCAAAAGCTAGTGCTTCCAAATAAACCTGTTGGACTATAACCTGGTGTTGTGTGATTTTTAATATCATGTCCTCAGTAATTACACCGTATTCCTGCACATTCACTTTCAGTGACTCAAGAACATGGGCACCCAAGTCCCTTTGAAATTTAACACTTCCCCATTTCTCACCATTTCATAAATGTTCCCTATTTCTGCTTTTCCTGCCAAAGTGGATAACCTCACAGTTCCCTATATCATATTCCATCTGATGACTCTTTTATTTCCTCAATGACTTTACCTCTCTGATTGAAGATGCTTCATAAGGATTCATTCTCACATTTCCACTTAGTATCATTTGCAACTGCAGAAGTTTTGAGGGCTGGTTAGCTCAGTTGGCGAGACAGCTGGTTAACAATGCCAAGTGTGTATTCCATTTCCATTTTGGCTGAGGTTACCATAACCTTCTCCCCTTGCGTGATGTGGTGATCCTCGAGTTACTGGGTCAATTAACATCCTTGAGACTTTCCCGAACTGGTGGATAATGAATAGTCGCAATAGGATTATGATTAAATTATGATGTAGGCAACGCTTCTCCAGTAACTGTAAATGTAATTGTTTTGTAACCTCCACAGTTCTGTTGCTCTGGGTCTCATCCTATCATACTTTATGTTTGCACTGAGTGATACTGACTGTCAATCGTTCAGAGTTGGTCAGAGAACATCTATCGCTGTCAATGCAGATCTATCGAATCTGTCAATAGTGATGTTGTTCTTTACCGATGTCCACAAACTAACATTTTACTCCTGTTAATTAGTCTTAATAGTTAAAATAAAAATCAGACAACACCAGGTTATAGTCCAACAGGTTTAATTGGAAGTACTAGCTTTCAGAGCTCTGCTCTTTCATCAGGTAACTAGTGAGGCAGAATCATAAAACACAGAAATTATAGCAAGATCAGTGACATGCAATTAAAGTGATATACTGAACAAAGACTATAACCTGGTGTGTATGATTTTTAACTTTGTCCACCCCAGTCCAACACCAGCACTTCCAAATAAAGTCTTAATAGCGATTTGGCTGAAGGACAAAGCTGCTGATGGTCCAAATTAACATTTAATCCAGGGACAATCGAGTTTGAACAATTACCCTCAAGACAACATTCCAAGTGCATGGCATGTGTGCAAGGGGTCTCTAATCAACTATTGGTTTGACCTACAGGATATCAGTAAGTGTTAATGCTCTTTGCAGTGACACTGAGCTGTAAATATTATCACATTGGTGTATAATTAATAGGTTAGAGCATTTTCCAGAGGAGAGGAGTGGATGGTTACAAGTGAGATATCTGGAATCGACACATGGCCAAAGTCTCTGCCTGATTTGTGACCTTCACCTGCTTCTGCTTTATTACAGCACAGGTTCCAAAGCAAAACAAGAATCACCTTCCCCCAGCCCCACCCCCACCCTCACCCTCAGTGTGTAATGAGAAAACACATTGAGCCCAAAAATGATTGGATCCGTTAGGACTATACTTGCTGGCGTTCAGAAGAATGAGGGAGATTTTCTAGAAACCTATAAAATTCTAACAGGTCGAGACAGGGTAAACACAGCAAGGCTGTTCCCAATTACCAGGAATTCCAGAACCAGGGAGTAATGGTCTCAGGTTATGGAGTAGGCTATTAGGCCACATGGATTGCAGTGGTTCAAGAAGGCAGTTCACCATCACCTTCTTGAGAGCAACTGGAGTCATGCAATAAATGCTGACCTACCAGTGACACCCAGGCCCCACGAGTGAAAACAAATTAGCACTGAGGTGAGGAGGAATGTCTTCACCCAGAGAGTGGGGAGCCTGTGAAACTCTCTGCCACAGAAAGTAGATGAGGCCAAAACAATGAATGTTTTCAAAAAGGAGCTAGGTATAGTTCTTGGGGCTAAAGGGGTTGAAGAGTATTGGGGGGAGGGGGGAAGTGGGAACATGTGACTGAGTACTGAGTTGGCTGATCAGTCATGAGCGCGTTTAATGATGCAGCAGGCTCAAATGACTCAATGGCCTACTCCTGCTCCAGTTTTCTATGTTTCTAAATCATTCATTTCTGAACACACAATTAACTTTGATTTACGAACATAACTCAGGGAATGACTGTGCCCAGATCACAAAGTCGCCCATTTCCTTTTGGTAAATTATCCCTCCTAGTGAAACTCATGGCCAGAAGACACTCAAATACTCATCAAATTCTGTGAAGCTGCTGTTTGAGGAGTAGAGTATAGAGACATTGTGAATCATACAACACTGAATCATACCGCACTGAATTGTATAGCTCAAAATCGTATATCACTGAATCATAAAGCACAGAATGTGAATGAATTGATTAGAAAATATAGAAAGAACACACTGGGTACTTCCTTTATTTCAGGGTGGTGCAGTGCCACACCGCCCTGTGGCCCAACATTTCAACTCCCCCTCCCACTCTGCCGAGAACATGGTGGTTCACCTCCTTCACCGCCGCTCCCTCACCACCAGACGCCTGGAGGAAGAACGCCTCATCTTCTGCCTCGGAACATTTCAACCCCAGGGCATCAATGTGGACTTCAACAGTTTCTTCATTTCCCCTTCCCCCACCTCACCCCAGTTCCAAACTTCCAGCTCAGCACTGTCCCCATGACCTGTCCTACCGGCCTATCTTCCCTTCCACCTATCCACTCCACCCTCCCCTCTGACCTATCACCTTCATCCCCACCCCCACTCACCTACCGTACTCTATGCTACTTTCTCCCCACCCTCCTCTCATTTATCTGTCCACCCTTCAGGCTCTCTGCCTGTATCCCTGATGGAGGGCTCCTGCCTGAAACATCGGTTCTCCTGCTCCTCGGATGCTGCCTGACCTGCTGTGCTCTTCCAGCACCACTCTGATCTAGACTCTGGTTTCCAGCATCTGTACTCCTTGTTTTTACCCCGTGTTGTGTGTGCACACGTGTGAGGGGAAGCCCGTGTGGTATGTGAGTGAGAGAGAGGGTGCTGTGTCAGTTACATCACACTGTAAATGTTTGCTATAAATTCTGTGCCTTAGGATCGAGCCCTCCACAACCACCGGATGAAGGAGCGGCGCTCCGAAAGCTAGTGCTTCCAATTAAACCTGTTGGACTATAACCTGGTGTTGTGTGATTTTTAACTGTATCATATATATGTGTGTGGGGGGGGGGGGGGGGGGTGAGTGCCTGAGTTTTGTGTGTGTATAAAAGACATGAAGGGGATGTGGTCAGGTCCTTGATTAAAACTCCGAGGTGATTCTCTCTCTATTCCCTCACACTGTCAGGTCACCTCACCCCTGAACCCTGCCACTGCACACACCCACTCAGGTACCCCGGAGGGGGACGAACACACACCCATGGAGTACAGCTCTCACCTTCACGTCCTCCTCTTCCAGCCATCCCTCATCACTCACCGCGGGCGGGCTGGCTGGCGGGCGGGCGGGCAGACATACCCCCCATCCCCCACCAAGCACCGTCACTAACGGTCACCCTGCCCTTTCCCGCCAGCTGCCTGGTGAAGCTCAGCAGCCTCTGGCCCCGCCCACTCTGCTCAGGCCGGCGGCCATCTTGCCTCGTTGTGGCGCTGTTGAGCCTGATCAAAGATGGCATTCCTTTCTGTGAGTGACACGCGGCAGCATCTTCTCATTCTTTGTGATCGCTTTCGTGTGCCCTTCACCTTTCCTACCTCCCCTCACTCCCTGTTTCTAATTGTTAATGTTCCTAAGCGTGTGTCTTTGAGAATTACCAGGCTGTTGTTGTTCCGGGGGGATTGTGACTTGTGTAACTCCATTCCCCTGTAGCTCTCTGTACTTTCCACTGCGCAGTGCGCTCCCACTGTGTCATCTCTAACTGCCTCCTTTCAGTATTATCCTTCCCTCGGCAACGCTGCCCAATGAAGCCCAACACCAGGCTGGAATTTGTTTCTTTCCCAGAACTCCGTGGACTGTCCTCTGATAAAACACTCAAGCACTGAAAACCCGACGCCCCACGTAAGGCTGAATGTGCCCCTGCCCTGGTCTGACTGGGCAGGACAGTCCTGGCTCAGCACAGCCCAGATACCTCCCTGAGTCTAAACAAGACGAATTGACTCCACCTGAATGCAGTGGGAGCCCATACACCGGTGCCTGTGATTGTAATGTACAGATGTGGATACAGAACCTTGTCATAAGAGTGTGCTGCATTCCTCAGTATGCTGCAACTCACATCTGTGGCACTTCACAGGGATATTATCAACCAAATCTTGATATCAATTCACATAAGGAGATATTAGTGCAGATACCATGGCAAAAGTAGGTTTTTAAAGAGTGCCTGTGATCCTCAGACCAGTCACACTCAATTGGTGGAGTGACCATGGCCTGCCCACCCTCCCACAGTGTCAGAACCATGTGCCCCTGGACCTCAATAGGGACTGGACCCAGTTGATGTGCAGATGTGTCCATTTGCTCAAAGCTGAAGCAGTGAGAGTGCTGGTATCATACAAAGCCATATCCATTCCATTACACACTGAACTATAACAAGCTCCTAGGAGAAATTGAGGATTGCACATACTAGAGATCAGAGTTGAGAGTGTGGTGCTGGAAAAGCACAGCAGGCCAGGCAGTATCCATGGAGCAGGAGAATTGGCGTTTTGGGCAAGGCTCTTCATCAGGAATGGTGATGGCCCCCTTCAGGATTTCTGCCTGTGTTCCTGATGAAGGGCTTTTGCCCGAAACGTCGATTTTCCTGCTCCTCGGATGCTGCCTGAACTGCTGTGCTTTTCCAGCACCACTCTAATCCAGAATCTGGTTTCCAGCATCTGTAATCATTGTTTTTACCTGATTCCTGATGAAGGGCTTGTGCCCAAAACATCAATTCTCCTGCTCCTCAGATGCTGTCTGACCTGCTGTGCTTTTGCAGCACCACACTCTCGACTTTAACAAGCTCCTGCCTCCTCCGTCTCACTGAACAACAAATATATGTCATAGAGGGTGGCAGCAGATCCACAAGAATCGTAGAATCCTGACAGTTTGGAAGCATGCCATTCAGCCCATTGAGTCACACCAACCCTCAGAAGAGTAAGCCATCTAGACCCACCCATACTTGTAACCCTGCATTTCCCATTGCTAACCCATCTATCCTGCACATCCCAGAACAATTCAACGTAGCCAATCCACTTAACCTGCATATCTTTGGACTGTGGGAGGAAACTGAAGCACCAGAGGAAACCAGCACTAGGAGAATGTGCAGACTCCACACAGTCACCTGAGGCTGGAATTGAATCTGGGTCCCTGAGCCACCATGCCACCCTCAGCTAACCACTGAGCTACAAGATGCCTGCTGTGTCATACAGGGGGAATGTTTTTGTGGGTTCCTGTGTGTGCAGTGACCTGGCGGAAACATGTCAGTGGTGGGTAACCTTGAGCTCCAGAGCGAAGCTGGAGAGGCTGAACCAGTGACAGGAGGCCCAGGAGACAGCTATGAAGAAGAAAGGTGGTAAGGACAAGGAATGATAGACCGGTGAGCCTGATGTCAGTGGTGCACAAGTTGTTGGAGGGAATCCTAAAGGACAGGATTTACACGTATTTGGAAAGGCAAGGACAGATTAGAGATAGTCAACATGGCTTTGTGCGTATGCAATTATATCTCTCAAAGTTGTTTGAGGTTTTTGAAGAAGTAACAGCGAGGATTGATGAGGGCAGAGTGGGAGAAGTGAACTATATGGACTTCAGTAAGGTGTTCGACAAGGTTCCCCATGGGACACTGTTTAGCAAGGTTAGATCTCATGGAATACAGGGAGAACTAGCCGTTTGGATACAGAACTGGCTCAAAGGTAGAAAACAGAGTGTAACAGTGAAGGGTTGTTTTTCAGACTGGAGGCCTGTGACCAGTGGAGTGCCACACGGATCGATGCTGGGTCCACTACTTTTCGTCATTTATGTGAATGATTTGGATGTGAACATAGGAGTTATAGTTAGTAAGTTTGCAGATGACACCAAAATTGGAGGTGTAGTCGACAGCAAAGAAGGTTACCTCAGATTACAACAGGATCTTGACCAGATGGGCCAATGGGCTGAGGAGTGGCAGATGGAGTTTAAGTTAGATAAATGCAAGGTGTTGCATTTTGGGAAAGCAAATCTTAGCAGGACTTATACATTTAATTGTAAGGGCCTGGGGAGTGTTGCTGAACAAAGAGATCTTGCAGTGCAAGTTCACAGCTTCTTGAAATTCGAGTCGCAGGTAGATAGGATAGTGAAGAAGGCATTTGGTATGCTTTCCTTTATTGGTCAGAGTTGGGATGTCATGTTGCAGCTGTACAGGAATTTTGTTAGGCCACTTTTAGAATATTGCTTGCAAAGTTTGTGCGAAGATTTGTAGCTCAGGTGCTCGTTGTTGTGGTTCTGTTCGCCGAGCTGGGAATTTGTGTTGCAGACGTTTCGTTCCCTGTTGAGGTGACATCCTCAGTGCTTGGGAGCACTGTTGCTTGCAGTTCTGGTCTCCTTCCTATTGGAAGGGTGTTGTGATACTTGAAAGGGTTCAGAAATGATTTAGAAGGATATTGCCAGGGTTGAAGGATTTGAGCTATAGGGAGAGGTTGAATAGGCTGGGGCTGTTTTCCCTTGAGCATCGGAGGCTGAGGAGTGACCTTATAGAGGTTTATAAAATCATGAAGGACATGGACGGGATAAATAGACAAAGTTGTTTTCCTGGAGTGGGGGAGTCCAGAACTAGAGGGCATAGGTTTAGGGTGAGTGGGGAAAGATATAAAAGAGACCTAAGGGGCAACATTTTCACAAAGAGGGTGGTGCATGTATAGAATGAGGTGCCAGAGGAAGTGGTGGAGGCTGGTACAATTGCAGCATTTGAAATGTATCTGGATGGTAAATGATTAAGAGGGTATGGAGAGATATGGGCCAGGTGCTGGCAAGTGGGACTAGATTAGGTTGGGGTATCTGGTCGGCATGGAAGAGTTGGACAGAAGGGTCTGTTGCTGTCCTGCACATCTCTATGACTCTATATGGTGAAGCTGGTGATTTGCCAACAATGCTGTCTGTAGGCAAAGGGTGAAGGATGAAAATATCCATGGGGTAGGCAGGGACAGGGCAGTGAGGGCAGAGTTGTTTGAAAGACCCAGGGGATTGTGCAGTGAGCTGCAGATGCCAGGAATCCACTCCAACTCGTTGTGGGGGTCATTGATTGGCACTGCCTATTTCTGTTGGAAGAACCAGAGAACAGGGAACTGCACAGAAATGAAGTGGAATTAATTCAAAATGAGATGCAAATGCATGGAGATGAGGTGATCACACTTGTTAGAAAGATTCATGACTCACCATCTAAACCCCAAGAGGAAATTTTGGAAATTGTATCCTGACGTTGAAAGTTTGATTGTTTCCTTCTCTATGTATTTCCGAAACCATTTCACCGTCGCTTGTTGGAGAAAACCCTGCCCTTAAGCTTGGTGATTCCTGATTGGCCAGCTCTATACAGACTGGAGCAAGGGAGATTGGAGGCCATTCAGCCCCTGGAACCTGTTATGCTGTTTATTCAGATTCCTGTTGGTCTGTACTGTAACTTCAACCACTTATTTTTACTCCCAATCTGTCTACATCCTGACCAACAGAAAGGAGCTATTGGGAGAGGCTGAGTAGGCTGGGGCTGTTTTCCGTGGCGTATTGGAGGCTGAGGGGTGACTTTATAGAGGTCTATAAAATCATGAGGGGCTTGGATAGTATAAATAGACAAGGTCTTTTCCCTGGGGTGGGGGAGTCCAGAACTAGAGGACATAGGTTTAGGGTGAGAGGGGAAATATTTAAGAGACCTAAAGGGCAACTTTTTCACACAGAGGGTGGTGCATGCAGGAATGACTTGCCAGAGAAAGTGGTGGGGGCTGATACAATTGCAACATTCAAATGGCATCTGGATGGTTATATGAACAGAAATAGTTTAAAGGGATATGGGCCAAGTGCTGGCAAATGGGACTAGATTGGGTTGAGATATCTGGTCAGCATGAATGAGTTGGACCGGAGGGTCTGTTTACATGCTGTACATCTCTATGATACCATGATACAATTACAACACTTAAAACGCATTTGGCTGGGTATATGAATGGGAAGTGTTTAGAGAGTTATGGGCCAAGTCTTGGCAAATGGAATTAGATTAGATTAGGATATCTGGTTGGCATATACAAGTTGGATCGAAGGGTCTGTTTCCATGCTGTACAGCTCTTTGACTCTGAAACCTTTCAATCTCAGTCTTAGAAGCTCCAGCTGCCCTCTGGGAGTCTCACATTCTCAGGGAGAGTGTTCCAAGTTCCTACAGCCCATTGTGTGAGCACGGTCTTGCTGATTTGAAAGTTGTGGCTTTTTGATCTGGATTCCTGTGATAACAGGAAATAGTTTCTCTGTATCCCACCCCCCACTTCTCAGATCCTCTTTATATCTTAACTACCTTATTTAGATTGAATCCCTTTTCTGTGTGTAACTGAAGCAAACCCAAGTTTATATGAGCTGAAAATGTGTTGCTGGAAAAGCGCAGCAGGTCAGGCAGCATCCAAGGAGCAGGAGAATCGACCTTTCGGGCATGAGTCCTTCTTCAGGAATGAGGAAAGTGTGCCAAGCAGGCTAAGATAAAAGGTAGGGAGGACGGACTTGGGGGAGGGGCATTGGAAATGCGATAGGTGGAAGGAGGTTAAGGTGAGGGTGATAGGCTGGAGTGGGGGTGGGGGCGGAGAGGTCAGGAAGAAGATTGCTGGTTAGGAAGGTGGTGCTGAGTTCGAGGGTTGGGACATGACAATGTGGGGGGAGGGGAAATGAGGAAACTGGAGAAATCTGAGTTCATCCCTTGTGATTGGAGGGTTCCTAGGCGGAAGATGAGGCGCTCTTCCTCCAGCCGTCGTGTTGCTATGGTCTGGCGATGGAGGAGTCCTGCATGTCCTTGGTGGAGTGGGAGGGGGAGTTGAAGTGTTGAGCCACGGGCTGGTTGGGTTGGTTGGGCTTACGCCAGCTCGCGGACACCTCCTCCTACTGCTCCCTTGACCATGACCCCACCACCAAACCATCATCTCCCAGACCATCCATAACCTCATCACCTCAGGGGATCTCCCATCCACTGCCTCCAACCTCATAGTCCCACAAACTGCACCGCCCGTTTCTACCTCCTGCCCAAAATCCACAAACCTGACTGCCCCGGCTGACCCATTGTCTCAGCCTGCTCTTGCCCCACCGAACTCATCTCTGCATACCTTGACACAGTCCTGTCCCCCTTAGTCCAAGAACTCCCAACCTACGTTTGGGACACCACCCACGCCCTCCGCCTCCTCCATGATTTTCGCTTCCCCGGTCCCCAACGCCTTATCTTCACCATGGACATCCAGTTCCTGTATACCTCCATCCCCCATTACGAAGGACTCCAAGCCCTCCGCTTCTTCCTTTCCCATTACCAACCAGTACCCTTCCACTGACACCCTACTTCGACTGACTGAACTGGTCCTCACTCTGAACAACTTCTCTTTCCAATCCTCCCACTTCCTCCAAACCAAAGGAGTAGCCATGTGCACCTGCATGGGCCCCAGCTATGCCTGCCTCTTCGTAGATTATGTGGAACAGTCCATCTTCCGCAGCTACACTGGCACCATCCCCACCTTTTCCTCCGCTACATCGATGGCTGTATCGGCGCTGCCTCGTGCTCCCACGAGGAGGTTGAACAGTTCATCCACTTTACCAACACCTTCCACCCCGACCTCAAATTTACCTGGACCGTCTCAGACTCCTCCCTCCCCTTCCTAGACCTCTCCATTTCTATCTCGGGCGACCGAATCAACACGGACATTTACTATAAACCGACCAACTCCCACAGCCACCTAGACTACACCTCCACCCACCCTGCCCCCTGTAAAAACGCCATCCCATATTCCCAATTCCTTCGTCTCCGCCGCTTCTACTCCCTGGAGGACCAGTTCCAATACCGAACAACCCAGATGGCCTCCTTCTTCAAAGACCCGCAATTTCCCCCAGACGTGATCGATGATGCTCTCCACCGCATCTCCTCCACTTCCCGCTCCTCCGCCCTTGAGCCCTGCCCCTCCAATCGCCACCAGGACAGAACACCACTGGTCCTCATCTTCCACCCCACCAACCTCCATATACATCGTATCATCCGTCGTCATTTCCGCCACCTCCAAACGGTCCCCACCACCAGGGATATATTTCCCTCCCCTCCCCTATCAGCGTTTCGAAAAGACTACTCCCTCCGTGACTCCCTCGTCAGGTCCACACCCCCCACCAACCTAACCTCCACTCCCGGCTCCTTACCTTGCAACCGCAAGAAATGCAAAACTTGCGCCCACACCTCCCCCCTTACATCCCTCCAAGGCCCCAAGGGATCCTTCCATATCCGCCACAAATTCACCTGCACCTCCACAAACATTTACTGCATCCGATGTGTCCTCCTCTATATTGGGGAGACAGGCCGCCTACTTGTGGAACGTTTCAGAGAACACCTCTGGGACACCCGGACCAACCAACCCAACCACCCCATGGCTCAACACTTCAACTCCCCCTCCCACTCCACCAAGGACATGCAGGTCCTTGGACTCCTCCATTGCCAGACCATAGCAACACGACGGCTGGAGGAAGAGCGCCTCATCTTCCGCCTAGGAACCCTCCAACCACAAGGGATGAACTCAGACTTCTCCAGTTTCCTCATTTCCCCTCCCCCCACCTTGTCTCAGTCCCAACTCTCGAACTCAGCACCATCTTCCTAACCTGCAATCTTCTTCCTGACCTCTCCGCCCCCACCCCCACTCCGGCCTATCACCCTCATCTTAACCTCCTTCTACCTATCGCATTTCCAATGCCCCTCCCCCAAGTCCATCCTCCCTACCTTTTATCTTAGCCTGCTTGGCACACTTTCCTCATTCCTGAAGAAGGGCTCATGCCCGAAAGGTCGATTCTCCTGCTCCTTGGATGCTGCCTGACCTGCGCTTTTCCAGCAACACATTTTCAGCTCTGATCTCCAGCATCTGCAGTCCTCACTTTCTCCAAGTTTATATGAAACATAACAGAAAATTTGTGCGAAGATTTGTAGCTCGGGTGCTCGTTGTTGTGGTTCTGTTCGCCGAGCTGGAAGTTTTTGTTGCAAACGTTTCGTCCCCTGGCTAGGCGACATCATCAGTGCTTGGGAGCCTCCTGCGAAGCACTTCTTTGATGTTTCCTCTGGTGTTTATAGTGGTCTGTCCCTGCCGCTTCCGGTTGTCAGTTTCAGCGGTCCGCTGTAGTGGTTGGTATATTGGGTCCAGGTCGATGTGTTTGTTGATGGAGTTTGTGGATGAATGCCATGCCTCTAGGAATTCCCTGGCTGTTCTCTGTCTGGCTTGCCCCATGATAGAAGTGTTGTCCCAGTCGAATTCATGTTGCTTGTTGTCTGCGTGTGTGGCTACTAAGGATAGCTGGTCGTGTCGTTTCGTGGCTAGTTGATGTTCATGTATGCGGATTGTTAGCTGTCTTCCTGTTTGTCCTATATAGTGATTAGTGCAGTCCTTGCATGGTATTTTGTACACTACATTCGTCTTGCTCATGTTGGGTATCGGGTCCTTCGTTCTGGTGAGTTGTTGTCTGAGCGTGGCTGTTGGTTTGTGTGCCGTTATGAGTCCTAGGGGTCGCAGTAGTCTGGCAGTCAGTTCCGAGATGCTCCTGATGTATGGTAGTGTGGCTAGCCCTTTTGGTTGTGGTATGTCCTTGTTCTGTGGTCTTTCTCTTAGGCATCTGCTGATGATGTTGCGCGGGTATCCGTTTTTGGCGAATACCTTGTATAGGTGTTCCTCTTCTTCTTTTTGCATCCGCATAACAATCCGCATACATGAACATCAACTAGCCACGAAACGACACGACCAGCTATCCTTAGTAGCCACACACGCAGACAACAAGCAACATGAATTCGACTGGGACAACACTACTATCATAGGGCAAGCCAGACAGAGAACAGCCAGGGAATTCCTAGAGGCATGGCATTCATCCACAAACTCCATCAACAAACACATCGACCTGGACCCAATATACCAACCACTGCAGCAGACAGCTGAAACTGACAACCGGAAGCGGCAGGGACAGACCACTATAAACACCGGAGGAAACATCAAAGAAGCGCTTCGCAGGAGGCTCCCAAGCACTGATGATGTCGCCTAGCCAGGGGACGAAACGTTTGCAACAAAAACTTCCAGCTCGGCGAACAGAACCACAATAACAGAAAATGTTTAGGAAACTCAGCAGGTCTGGCAGCATCTGTGGAGAGAAAGCCAGGGTTAATGTTTCACGTTAGGGGTGGCTAAGTGTTAGCACTGCTGCCTCATAGTACCAGGGTCCTGTGTTCAATTCCAGCCTCAGGTGAGTATGTGGAGTTTGTACATTCATGTCTGTGTGGGTTTCCTTTGGGTCCTCTTGTTTCCACCCAAGTCCAAAGATGTGCAGGTTAAGTGATTGGCCATGGGAAAAACAGGGATATGGTAGGGTGAGTACGATAATTTTTGTAGGATTGATGTAGATTTGATGGGCAGAATAGCCTCTTTCTGCAGAGTCGGGATTCTACGATCTGTAGTTGTTTAGTGTTTTTACCAAGTTTATGTGAGACTGCCATCTACAGTTCATGAGCTGACACTGACTCAGTCAGATTTTAACTTGTTAATTTCACAATCTGAACACAATCACTTAAGCTCCACCATGACCCAAATAATTCACAAATCACTTTTAACCAAAAACTAGCAAAACATATAAAAGACTTCTGACTGGCTGAATTCTAACCATTTTACAGGAGGAAAAGCCAAGTGGAATGTTTGCCCCTTGGTAATGTGTCAATGTATAAAAGTCCCCCAGGTCCTGGTGACTACACTCATGATGTGGAGGTGCCAGCGTTGGCCTGGGTTGGACAAAGTTAAAAATACCACAACACTAGGTGAGAGTCCAACGGTTTGTTTGGAAGAACAAGCTTTTGGAGTGCTGCTCCTTTGTCAGGTCGCTCGTGGAACAGGATCATAGGGCACAGAATTTATGGCAAAGGATTATAGTATCATACAACTAATGCAATGTATTGAATAAACCTAGATTGCTGTTAAGTCTTTCATCTTTCAAATGGGTTGCAGGTTTCAGTTTATTAATTTGTAAATCTCAGAACTACTTCCAAGTCACATTTCCAAGACATATAAATCTATGGGATGAATTTGCATGTGAAGAATTGTATTTGCAGATATGTTCCATTTTGTTAAGAAAGCACACAATCTGTGGGCAGTCAGTCCATGAGGCATTTTATAAATTCCTACTTTGTAAACAGAACCTGTCTGACTCAAGACAGAGGGTAGTAGTTGATGGCAAAGGTTCATCTTGGAGTGCCTTCACTAGTGGTGTTCCGCAAGGATCTGTTTTGGGACCATTGCTGTTTGTCATTTTTATAAATGACCTGGAGGAGGGGTTAGAAGGCTGGGTGAGCAAGTTTGCGGATGATACGAAAGTCGGAGGAGTTGTAGACAGTGAGGAAGGATATGGCAGGTTACAGCGGGATATAGATAAGCTGCAGAACTGGGCAGAAAGGTGGCAAATGGAGTTCAATGTAGCTAAGTGTGAGGTGATTCACTTTGGTAAGAGTGAATCACCTCACACTTGGTAGTGTGGATGAGCAGAGGGATCTTGGTGTCCATGTACACAAATCTTTGAAAGTTGCCACCCAGGTAAATAGTGCGGTGAAGAAGGCATATGGCGTACTGGCTTTTATTGGTAGAGGAATTGAGTTCCGGAGTCCTGAGATCATGTTGCAGTTGTATAAGACTCTGGTGCGGCCGCATCTGGAGTATTGTGTGCAGTTTTGGTCGCCATATTATAGGAAGGATGTGGAGGCACTGGAACGGGTGCAGAGGAGGTTTACCAGGATGTTGCCTGGTATGGTAGGAAGATCGTATGAGGAAAGGCTGAGGCACTTGGGGTTGTTTTCATTGGAGAAAAGAAGGTTTAGGGGTGACTTGATAGAGGTGTACAAGATGATTAGGGTTTAGATAGGGTCGACAGTGAGAATCTTTTTCCACGTATGGAGTCAGCTATTACAAGGGGGCATAGCTTTAAATTAAGGGGGGGTAGGTATAGGACAGATGTTAGGGCTAGGTTCTTTACTCAGCGAGTCGTGAGTTCATGGAATGCCCTGCCAGTAGCAGTGGTGGACTCTCCCTCAGTATGGGCATTTAAGCGGACATTGGATAGGCATATGGAGGATAGTGGGCTAGTGTAGATTAGGTGGGCTTGGATCGGCGCAACATCGAGGGCCGAAGGCCTGTACTGCGCTGTATTCTTCTATGTTCTAAGATTGGAATACAGACAGACTCTTTCCTTACACTTTTAATGCACTGTCTGAACTGAGATGTCACTTTTTTTTATATAAAACCTTAAGTTTTCTTGGGAATGTGACTTGAAAGAAGTTCTGGGATTTAAATATTAATAAATTTAAACCTTCAACCCATTCTAAAAGATGAAAGACTTAACAGCAATCTCAGTTTGTTCAATGTATCGCATCAGTTGTATGATACTATGATCTTTTGCTATACATTCTGTGTCCTATGATCCTGCTCCACTAGCTACCCGACGAAGGAGCAGTGCTCTGAAAACTTGTACTTCCAAATAAATCTGTTGGACTATAATCTGGTATTGTGATTTTTAACTACAAACTCAGCCAGTGTTGGCTTTCTGTTGTCACTGAATATTAGACACACAGCATCAGAGGCAGTGGGCGCATTTGCCACACTGTGATGTGGTGCTCAGGCAAAGCCCCACACCCGCCTCCCCATGCACCTTAACAGTGAGTCAATGGGGTAATTTATTTGTTCTTTATTTGATATACCAAACCCCATGGTTATCCTCATTACCCTCAGGCTGACCAATGTAGCAGTTACTATCCATCCTGGGCTGTCCTCAGGAGGTGGATGCTGACAGTTTTATCCCTTACTGCAATAGGCTATATCGGTGCAAGGTCTCATCCTCAAGGACTCTTAAGAATCAGCTGGCCTCAGAATCACATGGAACTTTGTTCTCACAGTTCAGTGCAGGGCTGAGGATTATTTAACTGGGCTTGAATGGCTTTGACATGGGGACCAAATGTCCAGTTGCTATACCTGTTTACTAATCAACAGATAGTTGTGAAAGTGTGTGTCTGAGGAAGACACAAGGAGGTGGCAGACAGGGATAGACAGTGAGTGAGTGGTTGATGCAGTATAATGTGGGAAAGTGGGATGTTGTCCATGTTGGAAGGAAGAATAAAAAGAAGTAGTGAATTATTTCAGAATTCTGCAATTTCTCTCTATTGAAGTACAGAGGGGTCGTAAGTGATTAGAATGGCAAAGGGAATATTTATTACAGGGAAATGGAATGTAAACATTGGGATTGTTTTGCCACAGTTGTACCGGCTGCTGGTGAGAGCACATGAGGAACAGCATGTAAAGTTATGGTCCCCTTCTTTCAAAAGCATAATTTCTGAAGAAGGGTCACTGGACTGAAAACATTAACTCTGTTTTCTCTTACAAATGCTGCTGAGTTTCCCCAGCAATTTCTGTTTTTGTTTCATAATTCCATAGAAAACAGTTTTGAGAAGATTCAGGTGACTGATCCTCAGGGAGGGGAAAATGAGGATTGCAGATGCTGGAGAGCAGAGTCAAAGAATGTGGTGCTGGAAAAGACAGCCAGTCAGGCAGCATCCAAGGAGCAGGAGCGCTTGAATTTTCCATTTGGTTTGAGGAGTGGATCCAAGGCTAGTATTTTAAACTTAAGTGATGATGATGAGGGCATGAAAGCAGAACGGACTAAAGTGAACTGGCAAATTAGGTCAAAGGATAGGTCACTTGAGATTCAGTGACTGATATTTAAGGGGATATTTCAAAATATGCAGAATAGATCCTTCTAATGAAAAAAAATTCCCAGGGGAGGGCCCACCATCTGGGGTTAACTAGAAATGTTAAAGTTAGTATCAGAATAAAAGAAAAAACACAAATTTGTGTAAAGTTTGGGCAGAATTTTTCTTAAAAATCAAAGAATGACTAAAGAATTAATAAGGAAGGAAAAATTAAAGTATGAGCGAAAACAAGACAAAAATATAAAAATAGTTATGAAGAGTTTCAATAAATATTTAACAAAGAGTTAACAAAATGAACATTGTTCTATAAAAAGTGAGATGGGAGAATTGATAACAGATAGCAGATGAATTGAGCAAGTATTTGCATCATTCCTTGCTGTAGAGCTCGGAAGCAGCAATAAATCAGGAAATGGTAGGGAAAAAGGAATTTGGGGAAAATCGCATTCACCACTGAGTAAAGTGTCAGAGCTGGGGCTGACATGCTCTGTTCCTAATGGATTTGATCTGGGGTTTTAAAAGAACTGACTAGTGAGATAGTTGATGCATCGGTTTCAATTTTCCAAAAAAAGTGATTTGGGAAAGGTTTCACTATATTGGAAAATATTGTATGTTCTAAAACGGAGGAGAGAGAAAACAAGATCTGACAGCCAGTTAGCTTAATATGTCATAAGGGAAGTATTAGGAACTGTTACTAAAGGCGATTTAACAGGGCACTTGGAGAAGTTCAGGGTAATCAGGCAGAGCCAACATGGTTTTGTCAGAGAGAAATCATGTTTTTTTAAATAGTTGTTTGGTTGTACAGTACAGGCTTTAGGTGTTGCTGAAAGAAAGATACATTTTGTTGAAGCTTTTCATCTTGTACTTATCAGGACACTTTGCAAGAATACCAATTCATGGAGGAAACCAACATTTATTCTGCATGAGAGGAGAGTGCTCGTTGATTGGGAGGTGGACTCTGATTGATAGAAGTGTCATGGAGAATGGACAAGCTAATGATAGAGTTAGGGATGTAAATGCATTGGAACCATTTCAGGGAAGGTTTTTTTAGACTAATACTTGGAAGAGACAGTTGACTTAGGAGGAAAGGTTGAATAGGCTCGGTCAATACACACTGCAAGTCACTCGATTGAAACAGGTCATATCTTGAAAGGTCTTGGTGGGGTTTGGGGGAGGGAGTTGACAGATGTTGGAGAGTTTGCCTCCTCTTCTAGGATAGTCTCGAACAAAGACTGTCTGTTTAGAAACCAGGAGTCAGCCATTTAAGATCGGGATGAGGAGTGTTTTCTTTTCTCTCAGAGCTTTTAGTCTTTGGAACTCTCTTTCTGAAAAAGTGGTAGAAACAAAGTCTCTGAATTGTTTTCAGGCCGAGGTAGCTAGATTCTTGATCAACATGTTTTATGTTGTCTCGTGGTCAGTATACCTTTAAGAGACTGCTCAGAATACCATCACTGCATCATAATAGAGTCATAGAGATGTACAGCATGGAAACAGACCGTTCAGTCCAATTCATCTGTGCCAATCAGATATTCCAAACCAATCTAGTCCCACCAGCCAGCACCTGGCCCATATTCCTCTAAACCCTTCCTATTCATATACCCATCCAGTTGCCTTTTAATTGTTGCAATTTTACTAACCTCCACCACCTCCTCTGGCAACTCATTCCATACACGTACCACCCTCTTTGTGAAAAAGTTGCCTTTTTCCTTTATATCTAGTTCTGGACTTTCCCAATCCAAGGAAAAGACCTTGTTCATTTACCCTATCCATGCCTCTCATGATTCTATAAACCTCTATAATGTCACCCCTCAGCCTCCGACGCTCAAGGGAAAACAGCCCCAGCCTATTCAATCTCTCCCTCTAGCTCAAATCCTCCAACCCTGGCAACATCCTTGTAAATCTTTCCTGAACCCTTTCAAGTTTCACAAAATCCTTCCAATAGTAAGGAGACCAGATTTGCACGCAATATTCCAAAAGTGGCCTAACCAATGTCTTGTATAGCTGCAACATGTGTTCCCAACTCCTGTACTCAATAATCTGATCAATAAAAGAAAGCATACCAAATGCCTTCTTCACTATCCTATCTATCTGCGACTCCACTTTCAAGGAGCTATGAACCTGCACTCCAAGGTCTCTTTGTTCAGCAACACTCCCCAGGACCTTACCATTAAGTGTATAAGTCCTACTAAGATTTACTTTCCCAAAATGCAGCACCTCGCATTGATCTAAATAAAACTCCATCTGCCACTCCTCAGCCCATTGGCTCATCGCATCAAGATCTCGTAATCTGAGGTAACCTTCTTCGCTGTCCACAACACCCCCAATTTTGGTGTCATCTGCAAACTTACTAACTATACCTCTTATGGCTCCCATCGAAATCATACATATAAATGAAGAAAAGTAGTGGACCCAGCACCGATCCTTGGGGCACTCCACTGGTCACGGGCCTCCAGTCTGAAAAACAATATTCCACCACCACCCTCTGTCTTCTACCTTTGAGCCAATTCTGTATCCAAATGGCTAGTTCTTTCTGTATTCCACGAGATCTAACCTTGCTAACCAGTCTCCCACGAGGAACCTTGTCGAATGCCTTACTGAAGTCTATATAGATCACGTCCACCGCTCTGCCCTTATCAATATGTTACCTGAGAGTATGAAGCAAGCATAGTAGTGGGAGGTTGTGCATGGAGTCAGAGGAGGTAGGGGAAGTGCTAAATTAATATTTTTCATCAGTATTCACATTAGAAAAAAACAATGTGGTCAAGGAGAACACTGAGATACAGACAACTAGACTGAATGGGATTGAGTACATAAGGAGGAGGTGTTAGCAATTCTGTAAAGTATAAAAATAAATAAGTCCCCTGGGGGGATGGGGTTTATCCTAGAATTCTCTGAGAAGCCAGGGAGGAGATTGCTAAGCCTCTGGCTTCCATCTTTATGTCGTCATTGTCTACAGGAATAATTCCAGAAGACTGGAGGATAACAAATGTTGTTCCCTTGTTTAAGGAGGGGAGTAGAGACAATCATGGAAATTATAGACCTGTGAGCCTTACTTTGGTTATGGGTAAAGTGTTGGAAAAGGTTATAAGGGATAGGACTTATAATCATCTACAGATGAATAAGTTGATTAGGGATAGACAACACAGTTTTGTGAAAGATAGGTTGTGCCTCGCAAACCTTATTGTGTTCTTTGAGAAGGTGTCCAAACAGGTAGGTGAGGGTAAAGCGGTTGATGTATATATGGATTTCAGTAAGGCGTTTGATAAGGTTCCCCATGGTAGGCTACTGCACAAAATATGGAGCCATGGGATTGAGGGTGATTTAGCAGTTTGGATTAGAAGTTGGCTACCTGAAAGAAGATAGAGGGTGGTAGTTGATAGGAAATATTCATCCTGGAGTTCAGTTACTAGCGGGGTAATGCAAGAATCTGTTTTGGGTCCACTGGTGTTTGTAATTTATATAAATGACCTGGATGAAGACATAGAAGTTGGGTTAGTAAATTTGTGGATGACACTAAGGTCGATAGAGTTGTGGATAGTAACAAAGGATGTTGTAGGTTACAGAGAGACATAGATAAGCTGCAGAGCTGGGCGGAGAGGTGACAAGTAGAGTTTAATGTGGAAAAGTGTGAGGTACTTGAGTTTGGAAGGAGTAACAGGAATGCAGAGTACTGGGTTAATGGTAAGATTCTTGGTAATGTCGATGAGCAGAGAGATCTCAGTGTCCATGTACGTAGACCCCTCAAAGTTGCCACCCAGGTTGGTAGGGTTGTTAAGAAGGTGTACAGTGTGTTAGCTTTTATTGGTAGAGGGATTGAGTTCCAGAACTATGAGATCGTGCTGGACCTGTACAAAACTCTGGTGCGGCCGCACTTGGAGTATTGCGTACAGTTCTGGTCACCACATTATTGGAAGGATGTGGAAACTTTGAAAAGGGTTCAGAGGAGATTTACCAGGATGTTGCCTGGTATGGAAGGAAGGTCTTAAGAGGAAAGGCTGAGGGACCTGAGGCTGTTTTTATTGGCGGGAAGAAGGTTGAGCGTTGACTTAATTGAGACATATAAGATAATCAGAGAGTTAGATAGGTTGGACAGTGAGAGCCCTTTTCCTCGGATGGCGATGGCTAGCAGAGGGGACATAGCTTTAAATTGAGAGGTGATGGATATAGGACAGATGTCAGAGGTAGTTTCTTTACTCAGAGAGTAGCGGGGCATGGAATGCACTACCTGCAACAGTAATAGACTCGCCAACTTTTAAGGGCATTTAAATGGTCATTGGATAGGCATATGGAGGAGAATGGAATAGTGTAGGTTAGATGTGCTTCAGATTGGTTCCACAGGTCAATGCAACATTGAGGGCTAAAGGGCCTGCACAACCCTGTAATGTTCTATGTTCTAAAGATCTCCCAGTCCATCTTATCTTTGATTACTTGAAGCGTGACACTGCACTGTAATAGCTTAAGTTAGCCCAGACACTCAATACCAGAGGAATATAATGTTTGTATGTAGTTAGTTACTATTGTCTGTTGGATCCTTCAATACCACAATATTCATACCCGGTTTTGTATGTTACAAGAGCTAAACTAAGTAGTACAACATCAGGTGAAATAACTGTTGGAGGCAAATTCACACTATGGTAACAGCAATGGCTGTCCATAAAGGACTCTGATACCTAGCAATAAATACATGAAAAACTAACTGAAGACCAACTGGACAAAGGACAAATCATCAACAAATTGGTTGAAATGACAACTCCTGGGACAGTGGAGTAAGGCTGTTCTTTCCACACCAAACTGATCTTGGCTTTATCAAGTTAGACTTCATGAAATTTCTTTCCAATTTATTCTATCATTTAGCAAAGTGGATTTCTTGAAATGGACGCCAATAGGTTTTGGTTTTAGTCTGTTTTAAGATGTCAGAAACATAATTTGGCAAAGTAACCTATGTACATCATTTTCAAGGAAGCAAACAATTTAACAGTTCTGTACAGATGTTTGATCCTGGGATTGGTCTCCGATGGTCAGTCAGGTTCTCTGTGGGACTGAGATGAGTTGGTCAGAGAGCACACAGTCCTGCAGCTTGTCTCAGTGAAGCCCTGTGACCTTCTGTGACTGTGTCTCAGCCACATTCTCTTTCTCAGAGGATTTGGATTATCCTGTGTCAATGCTCAGGTGCCCAGGAAACTGCCCTGCTTTGGAGACAGGCTGGAACACAGACGTCTCTGTCTATCTTGCGGTGATCCTGAGAAGGTCTTCGGAAGGATGTAACATTCACCTTTTTGGCTGTTCTTGCTGTTCTTAATGGATTACTGTTACATTCAATCGACAGACACAAACCCATTCCGGATCTTGTTACTTTGGCAACAATGTGAACAGGTACCTGTTCATTTCCTGCTTCAGCTTTAAGACTTTAGCATTTGTGATAAACTTTGTGAAACTGCAGGTCAAGTCCTGTAGAATCCAGCTCAACAATTGAGTGGCACTGCGCGGAGTGAGAGATCAGTGAGGCTGGTGCTGACTCCGTATGTTGTGTATGTGTATGTGGCTCCTTGAGGCAAGGTGAGACCAGGAGTCTTAGTTTGTGGTCACAGCTAATTCCAAGTGTCCTTTCTGTCAACCTCACAGGTGAAGCCGTGCTGGAGTGTTGCTGTGTGTCTGTTGAAAGGAGTGGCTCTGATAAACCAACTCTTCACTTGGGGACACCATCATTGAACACAGACCCTCATGGCTTTTCAACACACTGCTGAAATATTTCAGCTCTTCGTTCAGCTGTTTAATTTCCTTCCTTAAGGCAGCATTTTCTTTCTCTAAGTATTCACTTTCCTGCAGAAGAAAACAAAAATAAAATATTGGAGGACCTTTCTGAAAAGTTTTATCAAGGCTTAAAGGTTGGTGTGGGAGAGAGGATTTGAATTGCTGGAACGTGGACAAGTTCTGGGAAAGTGGGAGCTGTACCGATGGGATAATGTTCACCAGGGCCATATTGAGATTAACGTTCTAGCAAACTGTATAACTAAGAAAGTAGAGCAGGCTTTAAACCAGTAAGAGTGAGGAGTAAGTACCGAGGGAAGATGTGATACATTAAAGAGAAATGATAAGGCAAGAGAGTAAGGTAGCAATAAGAGAAGTTATAATGAGAGGATGACAGGAAGCAGCAGAGCGTATAATCTTCAGAGTGTGCCAGCAGATAAAGCTAGAAGTTGTGAAAATGGTACAAAGACGGAACTAAAGGCTGTATATCTGCACATGGCATTTGTAATAAACAGATGAGTGGTATGCTCAAATAGAAATAGATTTTTCAGATCTGATAACCAACACAAAGCAAGGAGTGCAAAATGTCAAATACAGGAACCTGAATGTTGAAAGTCTCTTGCAATATTTGGGGAGGACAGGAAGTTAAAATAATTGAGGAAGGGTAGCTACGTTAATTAGGAATGACACTACTACAACAAGATGTAGAGGAGCTGATGTTGGACTGGGGTGGACAAAGTTAAAAATCACACAACACTGGGTTATAGTCCATAAGGTTTAGCTTTCAGAGCGCTGCTCCTTCATCAGGTAGCTGTGGACCAGGACCATAAGACAGAATTTATAGCAAAAGATTACAGTGTCATACAACTGAAATAATATTGAACAAACCTAGATTGCTGTTAAGTCTTTCATCTTTTGGAATGGGTTGCAGTTTTCAGTTCATTAAATAGAAGTAGAACCAGTCTGTCTCAAGATTGGGATACAGACAGATTCTGACCTCACACCTTCAATGCATTGTCTGAGCTGAAGTGTCACCTTTTTTTTATAAAACCTTAGGTTACCTCAAGAAGGTGACTTAAAAGAAGTTCTGGGATTTACATATTAATGAACCAAAACCTGCAACCCATTCTAAAAGATGAAAGATTGTTCAATACATTATTTCAGTTGCATGACACTGTAATATTTTTCTATAAATTCTGTGTCTTGTGGTCCTGCTTCACAGCTACCTGATGAAGGAGCAGTGCTCTGAAAGTGGTGTTTCCAAATAACCCTGTTGGACTATAACCTGGTATTGTGTGATTTTTAACTACAACTACAACAAGAAAATGACCTTACTTCCAAAGACCAGGATGTAGAACAGCTTTGGGCATAGATCACAAATAAAATAGTAAAAAGCCACTCCTGGGTGTAAGTGTACAGGCTCTTTAACAGAAACCACCTCATAGGACTGAAAATATCAGAAGAAATAATGTGCTTTATGAGAAAGATAGAGATTATTTTAATCAACTTATACCTTGAACATATCAATTGGCAAAGACAGCCTGGGAACTGAAATCTGAAAATATTGTGAAGACAGTTTCCTAGAGCAGCATGTTCTAGAATCAAGCAGGAAGAAGATTTCTATTTTCAAGTATTTATTTATTATTGTGGAAATCACTGGCTGGGCTAGCAGTTATTGCCTGTTCATAGTTGACCTTGAGAAAATGGTGGTAATAAGCCATCTTGAACCACTGCAGTCCATTTGCTGTAGGTAGACCCGCAATGCCATGAGGGAGAGAATTCCAAGATTTTGATCCAGTGACATTGAAGGAATGGCAATATATTTCTAAGTCAGGATGGTGAGTAGCTTGGAGGGGAACTTGAAGGTGGTGCTGTTCCAATGTATCTGCTGCCCCCATCCCTTTAATTGGAAATTCTTGTGGGTTTGGAAGATGTTGTCTAAGGATCTTTGGTGAATGTCTGCAGTGCACCTTAGAACATAGATAGAACATAGAACAATACAACACAGAACAGGCCCTTCGGCCCACGATGTTGTGCCGAACATTTGTCCTAGCTTAAGCACCCATCCATGTACCTATCCAATTGTCGCTTAAAGGTCACCAAAGATTCTGACTCTACCACTCCCACAGGCAGCGCATTCCATGCCCCCACCACTCTCTGGGTAAAGAACCCACCCCTGACATCTCCCCTATACCTTCCACCCTTCACCTTAAATTTATGTCCCCTTGTAACACTCTGTTGTACCCGGGGAAAAAGTTTCTGACTGTCTACTCTATCTATTCCTCTGATCATCTTATACACCTCTATCAAGTCACCCCTCATCCTTCGCCGTTCCAATGAGAAAAGGCCTAGCACTCTTAACCTATCCTCGTACGACCTATTCTCCATTCCAGGCAACATCCTGGTAAATCTTCTCTGCACCCTCTCCAAAGCTTTCACATCTTTCCTGAGGTGAGGCGACCAGAACTGCACACAGTACTCCAAATGTGGCCGAACCAAAGTCCTGTACAGTTGCAACATCACTTCACGACTCTTGAATTCAATCCCTCTGCTAATGAACACTAATACACCATAGGCCTTCTTTCAAGCTCTATCCACCTGAGTGGCAACTTTCAAAGACCTATGAACATAGACCCCAAGATCCCTCTGCTCCTCCACCACACTAAGAACCCTACCGTTAACTCTGTATTCCGCATTCTTATTTGTCTTTCCAAAATGGACAACCTCACACTTGTCAGGGTTGAACTCCATCTGCCACTCCTCAGCCCAGCTCTGCATCATATCCAAGTCTCTTTGCAGCCGACAAGAGCCCTCCTCACTATCCACAACTCCACCAATCTTCGTATCATCTGCAAATTTACTGACCCACCCTTCGACTCCCTGATCCAAGTCATTAATAAAAATTATGAACAGCAGAGGATCCAGAACTGATCCCTGCGGAACTCCACTTGTAACTGGGTTCCAGGCTGAATATTTACCATCTACCACCACTCTCTGACTTTGACCGGTTAGCCAGTTTTCTATCCACTTGGCCAAATTTCCCTCTATCCCATGCCTCCTGACTTTTCACATAAGCCTACAATGGGGAACCTTATCAAATGCCTTACTAAAATCCATGTATACTACATCCACTGCTCTACCCTCATCCACATGCTTGGTTACCTCCTCAAAGAATTCAATCAGACTTGTAAGGCAAGACCGACCCTTCACAAATCCGTGCTGGCTGTCCCTAATCAAGCAGTGCCTTTCCAGATACTCATAAATCCTATCCGTCAGTACCCTTTCCATTACTTTCCCTACCACCGAAGTAAGAATAACTGGCCTGTAATTCCCGGGGTTATCCCTATTCTCTTTTTTGAACAAGGGCACAACATTCGCCACTCTCCAGTCCCCTGGTACCACCCCCGTTGACAGTGAAGATGAAAAGATCATTGCCAACGGTACTGCAATTTCCTCTCTTGTTTCCCACATAATCCTAGGATATATCCCATCAGGCCCGGGGGACTTGTCTATCCTCAAGTTGTTCAAAATGTCCAACACATCTTCCTTCCTAACATGTATCTCCTCTAGCTTACCGTTTCACACTCACCTCTTCAACAATACGGTTCCTCTCATTCGTAAATACTGAAGAAAAGTACTCATTCAAGACCTCTCCTATCTCTTCCGACTCAATACACAGTCTCCCACTACTGTCCTTGATTGGACCTACCCTCATTCTCGTCATTCTCATGTTTCTCACATACGCATAAAATGCCTTTGGGTTATCCTTGATCCTATCCGCCAGAGATTTTTCATGCCCTCTCTTGGCTCTCCTAATCCCTTTCTTCAGGTCCCTTCTGGCTCTCCTGTATCCCTCCACTGCTCTGTCTGAACCCTGTTTCCTCAACCTTATGTAAGCCTCCTTCTTCCTCTTTACAAGACATTCAACCTCCCTCGTCAACCAAGATTCCCTCACACGACCATTTCTTTCCTGTCTGACCGGTACATACATATCAAGGACACGTCGTATCTGTTCCTTGAAAAAGTTCCACATTTCCACGACATCCTTCCCCAACAGCCTATGCTCCCAACTTATGCTCCTCAGATCCTGTCTTACATCATTGTAATTACCCTTCCCCCAATTGTAAAACCTACCCTGTTGCACGCACCTATCTCTCTCCATAACCAAGGTGAAAGTTACAGAATTGTGGTCACCATCACCAAAATGTTCACCCACTAACAAGCCCATCACTTGTCCCGGTTCATTACCGAGTACCAAATCCAAAATGGCCTCCCCTCTGGTCGGACAATCTACATACTGTGTTAGAAAAGCTTTCTGGACACACTGCACAAACACCGCCCCGTTCAATCTACTTGATCTAAAGAGCTTCCAATCAATGTTTGGGAAGTTGAAATCACCCATGACTACTACCCTGTGGCTTCTGCACCTTTCCAAAATCTGTTTCCCAATCTGTTTCTCCACATCTCTGCTGCTATTGGGGGGCCTATAGTAAACACCCAACAAGGTGACTGCACCTTTCCTATTTCTGACTTCAGCCCATACTACCTCTGAAGGCAGATCCCCCTCGAACTGCCTTTCTGTAGCTGTTATACCATTTCTAATTAGCAACGCCACCCCCCCTCCTTTTTTACCACCCTCCCTAATCCTACTGAAACATCTGTAACCAGGAACCTCCAACAACCATTCCTGTCCCTCTTCTATCCACCTTATAGGTAGTTTGTGTCTCACTAACTTGATTGAGTTTTTTTTTGAAGTGACAAAGAAGATTGATAAAGGCAGAGCACTGGACATTGTATGGACTTCAGCAAGGTATTCAACAAGGTTCTGCATGATAGGCTAGTTAGCAAGGTTAGAGCACATGCGATCTGGGCGAGTTATCCAATTGATACAAAATTGGCTTGAAGATAGGAAACAGAGTGTGATGATGGAGGGTTATTTTTCAGACTGGAGACCTGTGACCAGTGGTGTGCCACAAAGATCACTGCTGAGTCCACCACTTTTTAACATTTATATAAATGTTAAATATATGAGGTATGGTTAGTAAGTTTGCAGGTGACACCAAAATTGGTGGTATAGCGGACAGTGGAGAAGGCTACCTCAGAGTACAATTGGACCTTGATCAGATGGGCCAGTGGGCTGAGGAGTGGCAGATGGGCCAGTGGGGCCCACTGATGGGGCCTCAGATGGGCCAGTGGGCTAAGGAGTGGCAGATGGATTTTAATTTAGATAAATATAAAGTCTTGCATTTTGGAAAGGCAAATTAGGACAGGACTTATATACTTAATGGTACGGTCCTGAGGAGTGCTGGTTCCTTGTCTCTTTAAAGCACAGCCATGGTTGGACAGGGTAGTAAAGAAGGCATTTGGTATGCTTGCTTTTATTGATCAGTGCATTGAATATAGGAGCTGGGATGTCATGTTGCGGCTGTACATTGGTTAGGCCACTTTTGGAAAATGCATTCAGTTCTGGTCTCCTTACGACAGTAATGCTGTGGTGAAACTTGAAAGAGTTCGGAAAAGATTTACAATGATGTTGCCAGGGTTGGAGAATTTGAGCTTTAGGGAGAGGCTGAATAGGTTGGCCTTAGAGTTTCGGAGGCTGAGGGATGACATTATACAGTTTTATAAAATCATGAGGCATGAAAAGTTTAAATAGACAAGGGTATGGGAGTCCAAATCTAGAAGGCATAAGATTAAAGTGAGAGGAGAAAGATTTTAAAGGGACCTGAGAAGCAACTTTTTCACACAGAGGATGGTGCATGTATGGAATGAACAGCCAGAGGCAGTGGTGGAAGCTAGTACAATAACAACATATAAAAGGCATCTGGCTGGGTATAAGAACAGATAGAATTTAGAGGGATATAGGCAAAAGACACTAGGTCAGCTTGGGACGGGCTGATTGGTGTGGATGATTTGGACCAAAAGGTCTGTTTTTATGCTGCATAATACTATGACTTTGAGTGTGAATGGTGCTGAACATTGTGCCATCACCAGAGAATAGCCCCACTTCTGACCTTAGGTGGAGGGAACATCATTGATGAAACAGCTGAAGCTGGTTGGGCCTACCCTGACGAACTCCTGCAGAGATGTCCTGGAGCTAAGATGATTGACCTCCATTAACCATAACTATCTTTCTATGTGCCAGATATGAGTCCAAGCAGCAGATGTTTGTCTCCTGATTCCCATTGATTCCAGTTTTGTTTGGGCTCCTTGATGCCATACTTGGTCAAATTCAGCCTTGATGTCAAGGGCTGTCACTCTCCCCTCCCCTCTGGAATTCAGTTCTTTTATCCATGTTTGGACCAAGGCTCTGATGAGGTCAGGAGTTGAATGGGCCTGTGGAACCCAAACTGGGTATCACTGAGCAAATTATTGCTGAGCAGGTGCTGCTTGATAGCACTTTTGATGGCACCTTCCATCACTTTACTGATGATTGAGAGTAGACTCCCTCATCCATGAGGAATCTCTCAAACTCAGCCTTCAGTAATGATCAATGATCCAGTCTTCACTGTTCCCTGGGGAACGTTATTCCCAATTTAACCACCCTCAGGGTGAAAAAAAAATCCTCATCTCTGTTCTGATTTTCAGTCTCCCTACAAGAGGGAACAGCTTCAGGTTATCCACCCCACCCAGTCCTCCCAAGGTCTTATGTCTCCTGGTGGAGGGAGGAATATATGGCCCCAGAGTTAGTTGCTAACTAGAAACAGAGATATGTGTAAATGGGCCAATTTATTGCTGATTGAGTTGACAATCTGAATAGCCGACTCCTGCTGATACTTTCTATCTTCTCATTTTCAATCTGAAAGAACACTGGTCACTGACATACTGGTGACTTTTTCAGAAAGTTACTGTCATTAATCAGATAAAAATAACACATTTTTCATCCTCCTTATGCCTACCCTGGCAGGGGGTGGAAGGGCAGGGTCATGTCAGACGATTGGAAATTTGGTGGAAACCATTCTCACCCACACTGTCTAGTTTGTGACTCCAGGACTAAGTACAACATAACCAGGTGAACTATAGTCAGGCCTGAGGCAACTGAGTCTGTAACTCAAACCTCATTGTCTCTGCTGCTTGGTTATAACAGGACATAGATCTAATTCTACAGGCTTATAAACACAGAGTTTCTGAGGATGAAAGCCCTATTTGTTTTAGAAGTGGATTAAAGTAGACATGATGTGAAAGAGAGAGAAAAAAAGATAGAAAAAAAAAGATAGAGAAAGGCCAAAGAGAGGGAGAAGGCGATTTCTTGTATCAAGCCTTAAGTAGATTCTTGGTCAGGAACATTGTGATTCATTCATTTCAGAATCTAGGACGGTTACTGTGTTAACCTGGATTAGTGGTGCTGGAAGAGCACAGCAGTTGGCAGCATCCGAGGAGCAGTAAAATTGACGTTTCGGGCAAAAGCCCATATTCCTGATGAAGGGCTTTTGCCCGAAACGTCGATTTTACTGCTCCTCAGATGCTGCCTGAACTGCTGTGCTCTTCCAGCACCACTAATCCAGAATCTGGTTTCCAGCATCTGCATTGTTTTTACCCACTGTGTTAACCTGGCTGAACCAACCAACTGCAGGAAATGTGCAGGTCACCAGCAACTTACAAACCAAATTCACTGCTTCCTCTGACAGTTTCACATTCATGACAACCACAGCAATATCTCAAACTGAACAGTTTCTCACATAAACTTTGCACTCTCGCTGCATTTGGGGGAGAGATGATGGCATGCATATGATATCCTATGTATTATTTATTAGATACCACACACCATATATGACACAGTATATACTGTGGAGTGTATGCTATGTATTGCATTTTATATATTGAATGTTACAGTGATTCCCACAAAAGCAATGTGTTTCACTGTTTGCTGAGGGTTACGTATATTTTCCAGAGAGAGGGAACAGGACACCACACATCTCTCTTTGTTTGAATGAATGAGAGAGGGTGGTTTTCAGTTTGACGTGGAGATAAAATTACTTCCACTCTTTACAGAAACCTGCACTCAGATGCACTCAGACACCGTGGGATCTTGAGCCACAGGGAGGGGCTCAGACTCAAACCACTGTCTATCAGATGAACATACAGAGCAGCACAAAGACAACATCTCAAACTGTCCTCATAAAATCAGCACAGGATGAAAGTTGAATCAAAAGTGTGAAATAGATCAGAGGCACCATGATGGAGGAAATTTTGAAACAAAGAGCAGGAACGGTTTGGAAAGCACAGCCTGTGAAATGAAGGACAGTGACGAATTGGTCAGATCACCTCATTCTTCAAATAAAACCTTCGCATTTTCAGCTGAATTTGACAGGCAAAACATCTCCATTAGCATCTTACCTCCAATAGTGCGGCACTCCCTCAGTACTGACCCTCTGACCGTGCAGTGCTCCCTCAGCACTGACCCTCCAACAGTGCAGTGCTCCCTCAGAGCCTGAGGAGAAAGTGAGGTCTGCAGATGCTGGAGATCAGAGCTGAAAATGTGTTGCTGGAAAAGCGCAGCAGGTCAGGCAGCATCCAGGGAACAGGAGAATCGACGTTTCGGGCATAAGCCCTTCTTCAGGATTCCTGAAGAAGGGCTTATGCCCGAAACGTCGATTCTCCTGTTCCCTGGATGCTGCCTGACCTGCTGCGCTTTTCCAGCAACACATTTTCAGCTCCCTCAGAGCCTGACCTTCCAACAGTGCTGCGCTCCCTCAGCACTGATCCTCTGACAGTGCAGTGCTCCCTCAGAGCCTAACCTTCCAACAGTGCTGCGTTCCCTCAGCACTGACCCTCTGACAGTGCTGTGCTCCCTCAGTGCTGACCATCCAATAATGCAGTACTTCCTCAGTACTGATCCTCTGACAGTGCTGCATTCCCTCAGTACTGACCTTCTGACAGTGTGGCACACTCTCAGTACTGACCCTCCGACAGTGTGACAATCCCTCAGCATTGACTCTCTGGCAATGCGGCACTCCCTCAGCACTGACCCTCCAACAGTGCAGTACTTCATCATAGGTGAGGTGATGGCCTAGTGGTGTTATCACTGGACTGTTAATCCAGAGACCCAGTTAATGTTCTAGGGACCTGGGTTTGAATCCTGCCACAGCAGATGGTGGAATTTGAATTTAATGAAATTCTGGAATTAAAAAGTCTCATGATGACCATGAACCTTGAAAAACCCATCTGATTCACTAATGTGACTCCAGACCCACAACAATGTGGTTGACTCCAAACTGCCCTCTAGTCAATTAGGAATGTGCAATAAATACTGACCTAGCTAGAGATCCCCACATCTCATGAATAAATAAAAAAAGCTCCCTCAGTACTGACCCTCTGACAGTGCCCACTCCGTTACGCTGATCTTCTGACAGTGCAGCTCTGATAGTTATCCCAGTGAAAGTGTTAGTCCATGTTATGAGGATTAATTTGCTGGAGTTTCCAGGATTGATTAGCTGACCAAGTTGAAACACATAGGGCTCTGTGGGGTAACAGAGATGCTGTTTCCCCCTGGGCTAGGGGAATTCAGAACTCCAAAACACAATCACTGGTTCATGAGACAAAAAGAAGAAGAAATGTCTTCATTTGGAGTGCTGGGAATCCTTGGAATTCTGTGTCTCCGAGGGTTGGGGAGTTTATGTATGAAAGTCTGGAACAGACTGACTTTTCCTGTCAAGGGACATGGGGAATGTGTTCATGGGATTAGCCATGATTGTATAAAATGATCCTCCTCAATGGGCCGATTGGCTTTTATTGTGTAGATTAGATTAGATTACTTACAGTGTGGAAACAGGCCCTTCGGCCCAACAAGTCCACAACGCCCCGCCGAAGCACAACCCACCCATACCCCTACATTTACCCCTTACCTAACACTACGGGCAATTTAGCATGGCCAATTCACCTGACCCTGCACATCTTTGGACTGTGGGAGGAAACCGGAGCACCCGGAGGAAACCCACGCAGACACGGGGAGAATGTGCAAACTCCACACAGCCAGTCACCTGAGGCGGGAATTGAACCCGGGTCTCTGGCGCTGTGAGGCAGCAGTGCTAACCACTGTGCCACCGTGCCGCCCACGTTTATTACTTACAGTGTGGAAACAGGCCCTTCGGCCCAACAAGTCCACACCGACCCGCCGAAGCGCAACCCACCCATACCCCTACATTTACCTCTTTAACCTAACACTACGGGCAATTTAGCATGGCCAATTCACCTGTAGAAACAGTGCAGATAGATTTCCTATAATGATTCCTGAACTGTGAGCTGATTTGCTGTGGGAATTGAGTAGATTGAGCTATTAGTTCAAGCAGACTAAGTGGTGACTTGGGGGACACCTCTGAGTTTGAAGGACCTTGAGGAGATGGGTGTGGAAAAACTTTAGGTGACATCAGAATAAGGGTCAAAATTACCTGACAGTCTTAAATAAAGCCTGTGGCAGTTTCAGGAGAAACATTCTTCCCCAGGCAACACGGAGAGTGTGGGACTGGCTCAGAGTGGGCACAGAGAATAGCTTTGATATGTTAAAGGAAGAAACTGTAAAACTCAAGGAAGAAAGGAATGGAAGGAGATGGTGATCAGTTCAAATGCTTGGCTCGTGACAAGCAAATCTTCCAGTACTGAGTTAGACGCTTTAACAAAGGGTCAGTTAGACTCGAAACATCAGCTCTTTTCTCTCCTTACAGATGCTGCCAGACTTGCTGAGAATTTCCAGCATTTTCTCTTTTTTGGTTTCCAGTACTGAGTCGAGGTGCTGAATAGCCTGTTTTCATGCTGAAGACTAAACTTGTCCTCTATACCTTCACTTAACACTTTAACCTGATCATGAAGCAGCTGTTGCCTGTTCTAGGATCTGTTACGCCTTGTTCTCCGTTGCTTTGAGACTGTTTCCGGCGACTGAGGATGTCTATCCATTTGACCCCATCGTCTTACCTGGTGTAGTGTATCTGCTTTCAGAGTCTGTCTCTGTCGACTCTTCTGAGCTGCAAGTCGATTCTTTTCCCTTCGCATGACCTTCTTTGTTTCTTCAAAGTTTTCCTGGAACATGGGAAAGAGGGATTGCATTATTTTCCCTGGATACAGAACATGTGCAGTGTCTGTTTTGTGTATGATGTACTGTGTAAGGTTGGATTGGAGCTGGATCGTGGTGTTTGAAAGGTTTGCATTCCATTTCAGGCAGCTCTAGCTCTGCTGCTGTCTCTGATCCAGACTATCCTCCTTCTGGGAGGTCTCACTCCCCAGTTTGTGGCCACTTTACATTTTATATTGTGCCCCCATGTGACAAGTAACATGAACAGCTTTAAGGCAGCACTGTGACTCACTCAGACTCATCGTCAGTGCCAGTGGAATCTCTCAATATAAAATGATCAATAAATTTAAACAGATATGTTATCATTGCCCACTGTGTAACTAAAGTATTCACCTTTGATCTGTAATTCTGATTTACAGCACAGCAAGCATGTACGATCGGTAGTTAATTGCTCTGCCACTTGTTCTGGACCCTCTAATCCATTTGAACCAGTCTACACCAATGGATATTGCTGTTCTCTCTCCTCAGCTCACGCTCAATCAACACCAACTCCCAACTTCCTGACGCCAGCCTCAATGTTTCTGAAATAGACAGAAGAAGCAAACCACCTCCTGCTGCTTTTTGTAAGCTCTGTGCCAGGTGCCGAGAAATCCTTCATGATCTCTTTTACAACAGAAGTACAGGAACAGAAGGTTCAGCCCCATGACCCCATCTCACCACTGAATCACACTATGGCACCTATCTCACCTCCACCTCCCCAGATGTGCTCTGAATCCCTTAAACCACTTTCCCAACTCAACCTTTGTTTCAAAAATGACAATACGTTCACAGCCAGAGAGAAACAGTGAGAGAAACAGAGAGATTTACAGAAACTGAGAGAGACACAGAGATAGAGAGAGAGCGATCCAATCTTCTTTCCCCATTCAGAATCTCCTTGCTCTCATATTAAGAGTTGAATTTTTTTACTAGGGTTTTACAAGTTGAACCTGTCAAAATCTTCACTTAATCACTTTGGTCCACCTTTAAAATCTGAAAATCCAGAGGTTTAAATCCCAGATTGCTACAAACTGCCCATCAAAATCTCACCCTAATGATTTCTGAGTGAAAATAAAAACAAACACTCTTTTACAAAATAGAAATCATGGATAACCCAGAAATTAACTTTACACAAAGTGACTAAATGTGCAGAACTAATCATTATTTGAACTTTCAACAAGCTTTCTTTTATTCCAGAAGATGAAGAATGGCTTTATACATCAGATAAAAGAATGAAATTATATTCAGAGTGTCTTTAACAATCCATGTTAGAGAATGGAACACATTCCACATCTTGCAGAGCATTGTTTCCACAGACTAAAATGCTCTATACTGTCCCCATCAAACACTCCCAGGACAGCAACAGCACAGGGTTAGGTACAGAGTAAAGCTCTGGATTAGTGGTGCTGGAAGAGCACAGCAGTTCAGACAGCATCCAAGGAGCTTCGAAATCGACGTTTCGGGCAAAAGCCCTTCACCAGGAAACTCTACATTGTCCCTCATCAAACATACCCAGGATAGGGACAGCATGGGGTTAGATGCAGTATAAAGTTCCCTTTACATGGTCCCCATCAAACATTCACAGAACAGGGACAATACTCCTGGTGAAGCTGAAAATAGTAAAGCTTTTCTCATTGTTTCCTTTTCAGAAAATAAAATGTACAACTGTGGAAGTGAGTCTTGAAACTATCTGAAGGTGGTTTGGTGTGATGCTGGGACAGTGGTGTGTGGTGTAGAATTGAGTTGTTCGGAAGTGGGACTGCACCATGAGAAGCTCCTGGCCCACAGTGTGTGAGAGAGAGCTGTGGTTGACAGAAATGTTACAGAAACAGATTGTGAGAGACACACATTCCCAGTGAGTAACAGGCCGTTTGTGAACAGAACATCAAATTGTTTTGTAAATTGAGATATTCTTTTTGTGGTAAAATGATTCAAATTTTGAAAAAGAAACCATTTAGATAAAAACAATTGAGAGTAATTGAACATTGTATGGTTTGGACTGGGTCTTGGCTGGGAGCTGAACAAGGGAGAGAGCTCCAGCAAAATATTTAACTGGAGGAGATTCCAGCATCAGCTCTCCCTGTGAAGAGGCTGAGGATGCATAACTGCAAGCTGTGCATGGTACTGTTCAATTTCAGGCATTGAGGGACAGCCTCTCACTGCTTTATACCATGCAGCCCTTTCCCATGCAGAGTGATGGTAAGTTTCTGATAAATCTAGTGGAACTTTTAAAACCACCATCTTGACAGATTGCAGCTTGAGGCTCTTGGCTGAGGTTCGGGGGTGTGAACTGACAAGAGGAGAGTAATCGAGCGCACTGTCCCTGAGCCTGAGCTGCATTGTCCAGCAAGAATCCAGCAACTGGCCTCACACTGAAGACCAGGAGAAATCTCCCAACTACTCTCACTGACCAGGAGCTGTGCTAACCAGCCCGGGAAGGCTCGGGCATTTCCGGAAAGGAAATGAGAAATGTGGGAAATACAGGAAAGAAAACAGGTGCAGGCTGTGATAACATGGCCCGGTCGCTAAGAATTTATATTTAGACATATTAGTCCTGAGAAAAACTGGGCGAAACATTTAAAATGCAGTTTCAAACACAATATCTCTTACACTGTACACTTGCTTAGATCTTTAACATCACCTTCACCATCTATCTGCTCCCTCCCACTGTCCCCACCCGATCCAACAACATTCCTCTTGAATGTACCTGTTTGCCATTGTAAGGCTGGTACCTGTTGTAGCCGCTGTCGCTGCTGTCAGAATCCTGAGCCATCCCTTTCGAAGTAATCCTTAGTGCACTCACCAGCAGTCTCACCGAACCTGCCTCTCATCTCACTTTTCTAAACTCTCAGCCTGCCTCTTCTGGTAATTAACACGGGCCCGTGAAGCTGGAAGTCATGTGATTGTGGCGGAAACTGTGTCACTCACGTCTGGGAATAGAAGCCCAAAAACCCAGCAAAAAACCCAAAGTCTCTCCGTGAGGGGGAGGCAGACATAGAGAACCGACAAAAAAAACTACTGACAGAGACACTGAGAGCAGTTACAAACGAATTCACTGCAGAGAATTCACTTCAGAAAGGTCAGGATTTTCAAAGCTTAAACAAATTTTTTTAAAATCATTCAGGGAATGTGGGTGTCACTTTCCTGGTCAGCACTTATTGCCCCTCCCTAAATGCCCCAGAGGGCACTAAAGAGTGAACCACGTTGCTGTGATTCTGGAGTCACATGTAGACCACCAGATTGTCTTCTGTAAAGGGCAGGAATGAACCAGATGGAATTTGATGACAATCTTCAATGACAATCGTCATCTCCATTAAACCAGGTCTTGATGATTGATTTTTATCAAACCCAGCTTTCACCACTTTCCCTGGTGGGCTTTGAACTCATATCCCCTAAGCGTTAGCCTGGCATTTGCTGGATCACTTACCCTATGACATTTCCATTACACATAGAACGGTACAGCGCAGTACAGGCCCTCCGGGCCTTGATGTTTTGCCAATCTATTGAATCAATCTGAAGCCCTTCAGTATTTCATTTTCGTCCATATGCCTATCCAATGACCGTTTAAATGCCCTTAAAGTTGGTGAGTCTACTACTGTTGCAGTCAGTGCGTTCCACGCCTCTACTACTCTCTAAGTAAAGAACCTACCTCTGACATCTGTCCTTATCTATCACCCCTCAATTTAAAGTTATGTCCCCTTATGCTAGCTATCGCCATGCCAGGAGGAAGGCTTTCACTGTCCACCCTATCTAACCCTCTGATTATCTTATATGTCTCACTTAAGTCAACTCTCAACCTTCTCTCAAACAAAAACAGCCTCAAGTCCCTCAGCCTTTCCTTGTAAGACCTTCCCTCCATACCAGGTAACATCCTAGTAAATCTCCTCTGAACCCTTTCCAAAGTTTCCACATCCTTCCTATAAAGCAGTGACCAGAACTCCATGCAATACTCCAAATGTGGCCACACCAGAGTTTTGTACAGCTGCAGCATAATCTCATAGTTCCGAAACTCAAACCTTCTACCAATAAAAGCTAACACACCGTATGCCTTCTTAATAACCCTATCAACCTAGTTGGCAACTTCCAAGGATCTATGTACCTGTTCACCAAGATCTCTCTGCTCATTGACACTACCAAGAATCTTACCATTAGTCCAGTCCCCTGTATTCCTGTTACTCCTTCCAAAGTGAATCACCTCACACTTTTCCAAATTAAACTCCATTTGCCACCTCTCAGTCCAGCTCTGCTTCATATCTATGCCTCTCTGTAACCTACAACATCCTTTGTCACTATCCACAACTCCACTGACCTCAGTGTCATCCACAAATTTACTAACTCATCCTTCTCTGCACTCATCCAAGTCATTCATAAAAATGACAAACAACAGTGGACCCAAAACAAATCCTTGCGGTACCCCACTCGTAACTAAACTCCAGGATGAATATTTCCCATCAACCACCACCCTCTGTCTTCTTACAACTAGCTAATTCCTGATCCAAATCACTAAATCATCCTCAATCCCATGCCTCCATATTTTGTGCAATACGCTAGGGAACCTTATCAAACACCTTACTGAAATCCATATACACCACATCAACCGCTTTACCCTCATTCACCTGTTTGGTCACCTTCTCAAATAACTCAATAAGGTTTGTGAGGTACATCCTTCACAAAACCGTGTTGACTATCCCTAATCAACTTATTCATCTCTGGATGATTATAAATCCTATCTCTCATAACCTTTTCCAACACTTTACCCACAACCGAAGTAAGGCTTACAGGTCTATAATTTCCAAAGTGGTCCCACTCCCCTTCTTGAATGAGGGGACATTTGCTATCCTCCAGTCTTCTGGCACTATTCCTGTAGACAATGATGACATAAAAAATCAAAGCCAAAAGCTCAGCAGTCTCCTTCCTGGCTTCCCAGAGAATGCTAGGATAAATCCCATCCAGCCCAGGGGACTTCTCTATTTGTACACTTTCCAGAATTGCTAACACCTCCTCCTTATGCACCATAGAGTCAGAGAGCTGTACAGCACATAAATAGACCCTTCAGCCTAACTCATCCATGCTGACCAGATATTCTAAATTGAAGTAGTCCCATTTGCCAGCGTTTGGCCCATATCCTGTTAAACCCTATTCATGTACCTATCAGATGCCTCTTAAATGCTGCAATTGTACCAGCGTCCACCACTTCCTCTGGCAGCTCATTCCATTTATGCACCACTCTCTGCGTGAAAACATTGCCCCTTAGATCCCTTTTAAATCTTTCCCCTCTCACCTTAGGTCTATGCCCTCTAGTTTTGGACTCCAATACCGTGGGGGAAAGACCTTCTTTATTTACCCTATCCATGCCTCTCATGATTTTATAAACCTCTAGAAGATCACTCCTCAGCCTCTGACACTCAAGGGAAAATAGCCCCAGCCTATTCAGCCTCTCCCTATAGCTCACCACCATCCTGATAAGTATGTATTCATTAAGTTAAATATGCTCCAGCCTGCAAGAGAGAAATGTGTTCAGTGAAATCGCCAAAATCATGTTTGACTGAGAAGGAATGTGGGAGACAATTATTCCTTCAATAACTTGTCAATTCCTTCATAATAACGCAAAGCACTTTCTCTTCTCACCTCAGCCCTACATTGTGCCCCTCTCGTTTGCACATTGATAGTACTCTGGTTCATTTATATAATCCAGGGTGATCTCAAAAGTAGAAAGTGCCTAATGTCCAACTAGTGAATTTCGAGCATTGAACGTCCTTGTGCAGGGAGAGTGTGAGAACTGATCCAAACCTTCACAGCAGCAATGAAGACTGACTGCAGGACTCACCCATTGATGGTGTGTGACTGAGAAGCAGACTAGACTGAGTTTCTAGTCTCTAATTAACTCATGGACTCTCTGTAAATAAAAACAGAGTACTCGAAATAAAATCATAGAATCATACAATTTTATAGGACAGAAGGAAGCCATGCTCCTGCAAGAGCTACCCAGCTGGTCCCATTCTCCCACCCTATATATGTATTCTTCTAAATTCATCACTTTCAAATGTATATCCAGCTGTCTTTTGAAACCTTCGATGTAATCCACGCCCACCACAGTACCAGGCAATACTGTCCAAATCCTAACAGCTCTGAGTGAAAAGTTTCTCCTCATCTCACTCCTAGCTCTCTTGCTGACAATCTTGAAATTGTGACCACCTAGTTACTGACATACCAACTAATGGGAACAGAATAACCTTCTTTACCCTGTCAAAATTGTTCATAATTTTGAACACCTCAATAAGGTCAGCTCTTAATCTTCTAAAATTCTCATTGGCTGCCTTTGTGTTTCCCATCCAATTGAAGGAGAATGTCTTTTTTGAAGAACAATGAAAGAAGGTCTCTGAGGAGGGTCTGATGTTGGTCCAATCAAAGGAAAGAAAGCATCCCTCATCATTGGCTGCCTGAGTGCAGTGCTACAAAACAGAGGTCCTACCAACCTTGGACTGGAGAGGGGAGGATGTGATGTCATGATGATGTCACTGGGCTAGTAATCTAGCAACCCCAGGCTAATGTTGGGGGATATGAGTTTGAATCCCACTGTCAAAGGTGGTGAAATTCGAACTCAATAAAAACTTGGCGCAATGAAGATCATATATCAACAGTTGTAAAAGTCTAAATGGTTCAATAAAGTCCCTTAGGGAAGGAATCCTTACCTGGTCTGGCCTCCATGTGATCCAGACCTACAATAATGTGGGTGATGTTGAACTGCCCCCTGAAATGACCTCGAGAGCTAGTCAACACAACTCAAAACAATACATTCTGGCTCAACATCCCATAAATAAAAAAAAACAGAGGCCCTTCACTTATTTGACATGGAGAAAGTGAGGACTGCAGATGCAGGAGATTCAGAGTTGAAAGGATGGCACTGAAAAAGCACAGCAGGTCAAGCAGGATCTGAGGAGTAGGAGAGTCGAGGGAGGGCTTATGCCTTTTCACTCCCTTGACCTGGTCAAGAGGCTCTGTTCCACTGACTTCTAACATGTCCATGTGTTGATTGCTCACAGGGAGGGGGAGGTTTGAACCAATATTTGGGCCATATGATAAATTGCCTCTGAAATGGCCTTGAATTGGCTCCAATGGAGTTGAGTTCTGAAGCTCCCCCCGGGAAAGTCCCCACTCAGAGACAGCGATCAGGAAATCCCATTCTTCCTGCCCACTCTCCTGCTAGCCCATCACACAAGGCTGCTGATTTGGTATTAACAATAAGATCAAAGCTTATTACACAAAGAAGTAAAAATAAAATTAAAATGAGATATCCACATATTTCAAAAAAACTACCTCTACTCCAACACCACTATACAACAGTTACAAAAAAACTCCAGAGAAATGTCTTCCCTCAAATCTGTCATTTTGACTGAACTGGTTCTTTTCAGTTCTAGTCCTGTGAGCTGTCAGGCCTTTTCCAATGACCACTCACAGAACAGAGGGCTTAAACCTTCCCATACTTTAATAATCTGCAGATTTCAAACCAAACACCCCAGTCATCAATGAAACTCTTTCCCTGACATAATTTATTTCCTTAACTGCCCTAAACAAACTCCTATTTCTAGGAACGACTGTACTTGCATCAGACTAGTCTGATCACCTTCAAACTGAATTCAAAAGCTTCCCAGTGTCTGAGGGGTTAGGGTGAGGATTGGGGTGCTAAACAAAATTCAATCCTTGAACATAGGAAATACGAAACCAAGCTGATGTCATTCAATGTTTTCTCTCTCCTGTTGTTAATAACCACAATATCTACAAACTTCCATTAGGATTTCAAGAGCTCTTCAGTCACCTTGTCTCTGATTTAAAATTGTGGTTCCAGAAAGACTAACCTAATTACCATATATAATTGAGTAATAATCAATTTTTTTACCACTTTTTAAGGTTAAGTTTGTGGGGTTGACTATTATATGGATATGACTTTTGAGGGGCTGAAATTCATGCCCGTCAAAATTCATATCTTATCATTAGCAGAAGCCCAATTGATTCTAAAAGAATAAAGGAAAATAAAAAGAATTATGATAATTCTGAAAACTCGGAGAGGAACCCAACAGCCAGCGAACTGGAAGACCAGAAGCAGAGTGGAACGACCAGCAGACTAGAATGGTGGAGCGGGACATGACGTCCGGCACACTGACTCATAAACGTTGATCTGTTATCCGTGAAGAACTCGGCTCAACGTTTACATGAGATATACGGAAAATTCCAGGTTATTTGGCCAAAAATAGGGGGTTGACTTTTACATGAGATGGACTATTACTTGAGTATGTACGGTACATATTAAACCTCTTGATAAAAATAGACTAATGCCCATGGTATTAGACCATAAGGCATAGGAGCAGAAATTAGGCCATTCAGCCCATCACATCTGCTCCGCCATTCAATCATGGCTGATAAGTTTCTCCACCCTATTCTCCCGCTTTCTCCCCATAATCCTTGAACCCCTTGACAATCAAAATCTATCTGTCTCAGTCTTAAAATATATTCAATGACCTGCCCTCCACAGACTTCCATGGCATTGACTTCCATGGATTCACTACTCTCTGGCTGAAGATATTTCTCCTTACCTCAATTCTAAAAGGTCTTCCCTTTACTCACAGCTGTGCCCTCAGGTCCTCGTTTCTCCTACAATAGAGTCTTGAGATGTACAGCATGGAAACAGACTCTTTGGTCCAACCTGTCCACGCCGACCAGATATCCCAACCCAATCTAGTCCCACCTGCCAGCACCCAGCCCATATCCCTCCAAACCCTTCCTATTCATATACCCATCCAAATGCCTCTTAAAAGTTGCAATTGTACCAGCCTCCACCACTTCCTCGGCAGCTCATTCCATACACGCACCACCCTCTGTGTGAAAATATTGTCCCTTAGGTCTCTTTTATATCTTTCCCCTCTCACCCTAAACCTATGCCCCCTAGTTCTGGACTCCCCGACCCCAGGGAAAAGACTTTGCCTATTTATCCTATCCATGCCCCTCATAATTTTGTAAACCTCTATAAGGTCACCCCTCAGCCTCCGACGCTCCAAGGAAAACAGCCCCAGCCTGTTCAGCCTCTCCCTATAGCTCAAATCCTCCAACCTTGGCAACATCCTTGTAAATCTTTTCTGAACCCTTTCAAGTTTCACAACATCTTTCCAATAGGAAGGAGACCAGAATTGCACACAATATTCCAACAGTGGCCTAACCAATGTCCTGTACAGCCGCAACATGACTTCCAAACTCCTGTACTCAATACTCTGACCAATAAAGGAAAGCATACCAATGGAAACATCTTCCCAATATCCAGTCTGTCCAGGCCATTCAGTGGTCTGTATGTTTCAATGAGATCCCCCCCTCCATCCTTCTAACTTCTATCGAGTGTAGATCCAGAGTCCTCAAATGTTTCTCATGTGTTAAGCTTTTCATTCCTGGGACCATTTTCGTGAACCTCCTCTGAACATGCTCTAGGGCCAGTACATCCTTTCTGAGATATGGGGCCCAAAACTCCACACAATACTTCAAATGTGGCCTGACCAGAGTCTTAAAGAGCCTCAGTAGTACATCCCTGCTTTACATTCAAATCCTGTCAAAATAAATGCCATTATTGCACTTGCCTTCCTAACTACTGACTCAACCTGCAAGTTTACCTTGAGAGAATCCTGGACTAGAACTCCCAAGTCTCTGCACTTCAGACTTCTGAATTTTCTCCTCACTTAGAAAATAGTCCATGCCTCTGTTCTGCACTACTACAGTGCATGACCTCACACCTTCCCACGTTGTACTTCATCTAACCTGTCAAAATCATCTGGAACCTCCCCGCTTGCTCAATGTTACCTATCTTTGTATTGTCTGCAAACTTAGCCAGAATGCCCTCAGTTCCTTCATCTATATCGTAAATTTTTAAAGTGAAAAGTTGTGGTCCCAACACTGAACCTTGCAGAACACCACTTGTCATCAGCTGCCATCCTGAGAAGGACCATTTTATTCCCACTCTCTGCTTTCTGTCAGACAGCCAATCTTCTACCCATGCTCGCACCTAGCTTCTAACACCATGGGCCCTTATCTTACTTAGTAGTCTCCTGTGCAGCACCTTGCCAAAGGCCTTCTTGAAGTCCAGGTGGATAACATCCACTGGCTCTCCTTGGTCTAACTTGCTCATTACTTCCTCAAAGAATTCTAGAAAATTTGTTGGGCATGACCTCTCCTTGATGAAACCATGCCGACTTTGCCCTATTTTACCATATATTTCCATTTATTCAGAGATCTCATTCTTCACAATGGATTCCATCTTACACATGAACAAGGTTAGGCTAATCTGTCTGTAATTTTCCATCTTTTGCCTTACTCCCTCTATAAACAGAGGTATCACGTTATCACTAGATCATTAATCCAGTGACTTAGTTAATGTTCTGGGGACCTGGCTTTGAATCCTGCCATGGCAGACAGTGGAATTTGAATTCAGTATATTTTTAAAAACTAGAATTAAGAGTCGAATTATGGACATAAAACTATTGTCAATGGTTGGAAAAACCAGTTTGGTTCACAAATGTTCTATAGGGAGGGAAATCTGCTCTCCTTTCCTGGTCGGGCCTATTTGTGACTCCAGACCCATAGCAATGTGGTTGACAATTGGGGATGAGCAATAAATGCTGGCCCAGCTATCAATGCCCACATTGCCATGAATAAATTTTAAAAAGCTACTAATTTAATAATACAACACTAAAAAAGGATAATAACATAAATGTTGAAAGGCTATATGAGGGCAAATGTTTTTCTTGTAACTATATCACTGGTGCTTTCGAAAACTCTCTTTTTTTACCTTGACAGCGGATTTTCATTCGTTGATGCACTCTTGGCATTTCACGTTCGGACCTCTCCCTTTCTCTCAGATTCAATGAGAAGGGTCTTCAGTGATTTAAATACTGCAGCAGCTGGAACAAACCATTGGCTTTGAATCGGGCCCTGGATAATTATGTTATATTTCCAGAAGGCATTTGATAAATGCCATATCCAAGGCATGAAAGTGTGAAGTTGTCTGTTTTCACGGGAAAAATGAAGCATGTTATGTAAGTGGAGAGAGGTTGCTGAGCTGTGAGATCCAGAGGGATCTGGGTGTCTTGTTACAGAAGGTTAGAAGATGAGAACTAGGAGTAGGCCATTCTGTATGATCATGGCTGATCTCATCTCAGCCTCAACTCCACTTTCTTGCCCATTCTCCATTACCCTTAAACCTATTACTAGTTAAAAATCTATCTACTCAAATTTACTCAATGTCCCAGCATCCACCCCACTCTGCAGTAGTGAGTTCCAAAGTGACCCTTTGAGCAAAGTAATTTGTCCTCATCTCTGCTTTACATCTGTTTGCCTTATCCTAAAATTATGACCACTCATTCCAGATTGCCCCACATGAGGAAACATCCTTTCTAAGTCTACTTTGTCAATCCCCTTTCATATCTTACATACCTCTCATTCTACAAAACTTAAGAGAATACAGATCATGCCGCTGTATTATGTTTCATTATCACGAATTGGCTATAACACAATTGACGAATTGGGGACACTTTCTAAAGCGCAAAGTTTTAAAGCGTGTATTAGTTATAACACAATTTCGGCCCCATTTGTTTAAATGATGCTGCTATTATGCAATTTTCTTATCACATGGGATTGCATAAGAAGGGAACTATTATGTTTTGCAGAACTGACTGTATAGGCCTAAACTTCATAAATAAACCCCTCATCTCTGGAATCAATCTAAAGAACCTCCTCTGAACTGCCTGAAATACAACTACAAGCCTCTTCAAGTAAGGGACCAAAATTGTACACAATACTCCAGGTACTGTCTCAATAATGTTTTATAGAGTTGCAGCAACATTTCCCTATGTATATAGAACATAGAAAATTATAGCGCAGTACAGGCCCTTCGGCCGTCGATGTTGCATCGACCTGTCATACCAATCTGAAGCCCATCTAACCTACACTATTCCATGTACATCCATATGCTTGTCCAATGACGACTTAAATGTACTTAAAGTTGGCGAATCTACTACCGTTGCAGGCAAAGCATTCCATACCCTTCCTACTCTCTGAGTAAAGAAACTACCTCTGACATCTGTCCTATATCCATCACCCCTCAATTTAAAGCAATGCCCCCTTGTGCTCGCCGTCACCATTCTTGGAAAAAGGCTCATCCAGTCCACCCTGTCGAACCCTCTGATTATCTTATATGTCTCGATTAAGTCACCTCTCAACCTTCTCTCTAACAAAAACAGCCTCAAGTCCCTTAGCCTTTCCTCATAAGATCTTCCCTCCATACCAGGAAACATCCTAGTAAATCTCCTCTGCACCCTTTCCAAAGCTTCCACATCCTGCTTATAATGCGGTGACCAGAACTGTACACAATACTCCAAGTGCGGCCGCACCAGAGTTTCATACAGCTGTAGCATAACCTCATGGTTCCGGAACTCGATCCCTCTATTAATAAAAGCTAAAACACTGTATGCCTTCTTAACAACCCTGTCAACCTGGGTGGCAACTTTCAAGGATCTGTGTACCTGGACACCGAGATCTCTCTGCTCATTTACACTACCAAGAATCTTACCATTAGCCCAGTACTTTGCATTCTGGTTACTCCATCCAAAGTGAATCACCTCATACTTGTCCGCATTAAACTCCATTTGCCACCTCTCAGCCCAGCTCTGCAGCTTATTTATGTCTCTCTGTAACTTACAACATCCTTCGTCACTATCCACAACTCCACCGACCTTAGTGTCGTCTACAAATTTACTAACCTATCCTTCTACGCCCTCATCCAGGTCGTTTATAAAAATTACGAACTGCAGTGGACCCAACACCGACTCTTGCAGTACACCACTGGTAACTGCACTCCAGGATGAACATTTCCCATCAACCACCACCCTCAGTCTTCTTTCAGCAAGCCAATTACTGATCCAAACTCCTATATCTCCCACAATCCCATTCCTCTGCATTTTGTACAATAGCCTACTGTGGGGAACCTTATCGAACGCCTTGCTGAAATCCATATACACCACATCAACCGGTTTACTCTCATCTACCTGTTTGGTCACCTTCTCAAAGAACTCAATAAGGTATGTGAGGCACGACCTACCCTTCACAAAACCGTGCTGACTATCCCTAATCAAATTATTCTTTTCTAGATGATTATAAATCCTATCTCTTATAACCTTTTCCAACACTTTACCAACAACTAAAGTAAGGCTCACGGGTCTATAATTACCAGGATTGTCTCTACTCCCCTTCTTGAACAGCAGAACCACATTTGCTATCCCCCAGTCTTCTGGCACTATTCCTGTAGACAATGACGATTTAAAGATCAATGCCAAAGGCTCGGCAATCTCCTCCCTGGCTTCCCAGAGGATCCTAGGGTAAATCCCATCCAGCCCGGGGACTTATCTATTTCCACACTCTAGTATTTCAGTATGCAGGTATAGCGTGTAATTGGGAACACTAATAGAATGTTATCTTTTATTGTGAGTGGAATTGAATGCCAGAGTATAGGGAGGTTGTAGAAACATAGACAATAGGAGCAGGAGCAGGCCATTCGACCCTTCGAGCATGCTCCACCATTCAATATGTTTATGGCTGATCATCCAACTCAGACCCGTGTTCCTGCTTTCTCCCCAAACCCTTTGATCCCTTTTTCCCTAAGAACTGTATCTAACTCCTTCTTGGAACCAGTCAATGTTTTAGTCTTAACCACTTACTGTGGCAGTGAATTCCACAGACTTCTCACTCTCAGTTACTTTTATACAGGGCCTTGGTAAAACCTTTTCTGGAGTATTATGTACAGTACTGATCACCTCAACTTCCTCAACTCTTCAATCTCTCCTCCATTCCTCAATCTCCCTCCACTCAATCTCCCTCCACTCCTCAGACGAGGAGTCATTCATATCAGGAGCCCAGAGAATGAACATTCCCTGGGGAGTGTCAAGGTGAACACTCTCGATACATTGAAGGGAATAGGGATGGACATGACAGAGAAAGGAAGAGAATGTCATGATCAGGAACTGGGGAAACGCAGAGAGAGTGGAATCCCATTTGGAGCAAAAACACCAGCTCAGACTTAATGGACAGAATGGCCTGTTCACAGACTGGTAATTACACCTGAGGTAATAGGTTAGATACAGGGTAAAGCTTCCTCAAACACTCCCAAGACAGGGACAGCACAGGGTTAGATACACAGTAAAGCCTGTGTACACTGTCCCCATCAAAGATTTCCTCGGACAGGGACAGCATAGGGTTAGATACAATATAAATCTCTATCTACACTGTCCCAATCAAACACTCCCAGGATGGGCTCAGCATAGGGATAGATACAGAGTAAAACTGTCTCTATATTGTCCTCCATCAAACACCCGTGGGACAGGACAGCATGGGGTTAGCTACAGAGTAAAGCCCCCTCTACACTGTCCCCATCAAACACTACCAGGACAGGGAGTGCACGGGGTTAGATACAGAGTAAAGCTCTTTATAATACTCTGCTATTGAACTTTACTGATTCACATCAACTTGAATTTTTATTTTTAATCTCTTTTCAAAGGGAGAAGTTACGTTGAAGGTGTCAAAGTTGACAAATATCCCTCAGGATAGATGCTGTATGAATGGCTCACAGCATTGGGCACAGAGTGGAGATTCCAGCTCACACCAAAAATGACTTTGTGACAGTAAACATCTCTTCAGCCCTGATATTCCAATCAGACAACTCAATGATAATAATGGACTCTGAGCTCACTGTGATAAGAAACCTCGGTGAGCTTCCTCAGCAGTGAGCTGTGTTTATCTCTTAGTGTGTCAGTGAACTGCTGATCACATCATTGTTGCCAGAAGCTCAGGAAGTCTCAATGGGATGATCCTCGATTACTCAGGAATATTCAGGTTGAAATGGGAGACACTGTGACCACCATCTTCCTAATGGGAACATGCCAACGGCTTAGAGGATGCAAATGTTACTCCCTCAACCCCTTCTCTCACCCTCACCACCTCTCTAACCCCTTCCCTCACCTCCTCCCTTATCCTCATCTCCTCCCTTATCCTCATCACCTCCCTCAACCGCACACTGAACTCCTCCCTCAACTGCTCTTACCCTCACCTTCACCCTCATATGTATACCCTCCCTCAACCCCTCCTTCACCCTCACCTCCTTCCTCACTTTCACACACTCACCCCTCTCTCTCACAGCCACCCTCACCCCCTCCCTTATACAGTCCCTCATCCTCAACCCCTCGCTTACTCTTATTCTTTCCCTCATCCATATTTGTACACCCTCCTTTGCCCTCACACCTTCCCTCACCCCTTCACTTCCCTCACCTCCTCCCTTACCCTCACCCCCTCCCTCACTTTCAACGTTTCCCTCACCCCTTCTCTCAGCTTCACCCTCTCCTTCACCTGCACTCCTCTCTCTCTCACCCCCTCCCTCATCCTCACGTGTACACCCTGCCTCAACCCCTTCTTCACCCTCACTCCTCTCTCTTAACCTCCTTACCCTCATCCTCACCCTCAAACCCTCTCTCACTCTTACCCCTCCCTCATTCTCACACACACATTCCTTCACCCTCGCCTCCTCCCTTATCCCCCTTTTCACTCATCCCTCACCCCCTTCCTCACCCACAATGCCTTCCCTCCCATCATTCTCTCCCTCACCCCCTTCCTCACACTCAACGTTTCTCTCACCCCTTCTCTCAGCTTCACCCTCTCCCTCACCTGCACTCCTCTCTCACTCTCACCCCTTCCCTCATCCTCACGTGTACACCCTGCCTCAACCCCTCCTTCACCCTCACTCCTCTCTCTTAACGCCCTTACCCTCATCCTCACCCTCAAACCCTCTCTCACTCTTACCCCTCCCTCATTCTCACACATACATATTCCTTCACCCTCGCCTCCTCTCTTATCCCCCTTTTCACTCATCCCTCACCCCCTTCCTCACCCACAACCCCTTCCCTCCCATCATTCTCTCCCTCACCCCCTTACCCTCACCCCCTCCCTCACCCTCAATCCCTCTCTCACTCCCTCCCTCACCCCGTCACTTATCCTCACCCCCTCGTTCACCCTCACCCTTTACCTCCCTCACCCTCAACCTTTACCTCATCCCGTCCATCAACCTCTCATTCACCCTTACCCCCCTCCCTCATCCTCATCCTCAAACCCTCTCTCACTCTTACCTCCACCCTCATCCTCATGCATGAACACTCCTTCACCCTCCCCACTCCCTTACCCCCTCCTTCACTCTCACCCTCCACCCTTCCTCATCCTCACACCCTCCTTCACCCTCAACCCCTCTCTCACCCCTTCCCTCACCCTCTCCCTCAACCCCTCCCTTACCTTCACCCCACCCTCATCCTCAACCCCTCCCTCACCCCATCTCATCTTCTCCCTCACCTGCACCCTCAGCCCCTCTCTCACTCCCACCTCCTCCTTCATCCTCAAGTGTATACTCTCCCTCACCACCTCCTTCACTCTCTACCTCACCCTGTCTCTCAATCTCTCCCTCACGTACTCCATCTCTCCCTCACCTGCTCCCTCATCTTCACCCTAAACCTCTCTCTCACTCTCACCCCCCTCTCTCATCCTCCCGCGCACACTCTCCTTCACTCTCAGCCTCACCCCTCCCCCTCCTTCACCCCTCCCCCTCCCTCTCCGTCACCCTCAACCCCTCTCACCCTCACCCCCTTCACCTTTCTTCTCACCCTCTCCCTCAGCCCCTCCCTCACCCTCACTGTTTCAAATGATGGAAAGTGTTGAAAGGTGTTGATGAGATAGCCTGCCCTCAGTAGGCTAGCTGAACCATATGGGTGTTAAATCTGAAATTAAAACAGAGAGGAGCTTGTGATATTTTCTGATGAGAGGTCACTGAGCTGGAAAGTCAATCCTGTTACTGTCTCCACTGCTGCTGCAATTTCTCGGCCTGAAAATATCACTGGCAAAGATTCGAAAACAATATCCAGGTCAGAATTAACATTGACCCAAGGTGGTGGGATTTGTTTCCCCAGTTCCCAAAGAGAGAGGATACACACTTGCCTGGATTATATCTCCCACCTTTCACCAACTCTCGAAGCTTCCATGGAGTAACACTGAGCAGAATCTTCAGGGAACCTGTGGTTTCAGCACCTTGCTGTGTCACTCTGAAACAGATTAAAAATGGTTATGTGGCATATTTTTGAATAGCTATAAATTGAGAGAGGGAAAGTTGCAATGAGACCTCAGTGTCACTGAAGGTAAGTTAGTAGGGATAGCAGGCAGTGAAAAAGGGAAAAGGGAATGTTGATCTTCATAGTGAGTGGCTTCGAGTACAGGAGCAGGGATGTTTTGCTGTAATTATACAGGGCTTTGGTGAGACCACACCTGGTGTATTGTCTGTAGTTTTGGTCTCCTTATATGAGGATGCATGTTCTAGCAATGGAGGGAATGCAGCAAAGGTTTCCCAGATGGATTCCTGGGATGGTGGGACTGACTGACATATGAGGAGAGGCTGAGTTGATTGGGATTATATTCATGTAGTTCTGAAGAAAGAGGGTGGTGGGGGTTGGAGTCTCATAGAAACCTATAAAATTCTAACAGAATTAGACAGGGTAACTGCAGGAAGGATGTTCCTGATGATCAGAGAGTACAGGACCAGGGGTCACAGTCTAAGGGTATGGGGCAAATCAATCTGCACTGAGAGTGGAAAAATGGCTTCACCCAGAGAGTGCTGAGCCTGTGGGATTCTCTATCACAAAGCGATTGAGGCCAAAACATTGAATGTTTTCAAGAAAGAGATAAATAATACAGGAAGTTGATTAGTTCAGTTGGCTGGATGGTTTCATTTGTTCACAGAGTGAGGATGGTCATTGGCTAGGCCAGCGTTTACTGCCCATCCCTAATTGCCCAGTGGGCATTCCAGAGTGAACCACATTACTGAGAGCCTGGAATCACGTGTAAGCCAGACCAGGTAAGGATAGGAGACTTCCTTCCTTAAAAGATATTAGTGAACCCAGATGGGTTTTTTTATGTACACTGTGTTAAAATTTACTAAATGTAAAAACATTGTCACTAACCAGAGACTGACCAGACATTGACCTCCTCTCTCTCTGTAGCACAGCACCAATTAATCCCAACCAGCTCCAAGAACTGAACGCTGTCTGTGTTCCCACCACATGTTCCTCACATCACCCACGCCTTAATTTAGACTCAGGAGAATCAGAGAGAACTTTCTAGAAGGCTGCAGAATTGTGTTGGGATCAATGTTCTTCTGGACCAGTCACAGGTCTTGAGGTGAGTGATGGAGGGTGGAGAGAGCAAGGGTGAAGGTACTGTGGCTGGGTTCTAAGGATAAAGCTACTGTTGATGATGAAGGAGGGACTCATGCTCCTCACTGAGCTTTCCAGTTTTATTCAGACTCTTTACCCTCTCTCCCTCCTCTAACTCCTGTCCTGGGGACACACAGATACCTTGACTGGAGACTTGTATTCCAGGACACTCTGGGCCTGTAGAGGAGACACCATGATCCAGCAGGATGGACAGACGGAAAGAGGAAGGGGTCCCAAATCTCTGCCCTTTCCCCACACCCCACCTACCCGAAAGAGACTCCAAGCTTGATCTCCCTATTCCCTACCTCACCCCAACCCCTTACTGCAACCGCATCCCCTACTACCACCCATCCCTATCTAGGTTTTCTGCCTGGCTACAGCTGGAGCACTATGATTGGCTGACAGCTCTGGTGGGCAGGGATTTGGGGGGAAGGTTTGATGTTTTCCGATTGGAGGGAATGGTCATGGCCTTGCCCTAAAGGTCAGTGCACTCAAGTGTGATGCCCAGTGAGGCTGGAAGATTCTGCTAGCTCTAATGCAAGGTGAGAGCTCTCTCAGCTCTGCAGAAATGATTGAGAGCAAACAGGGACAAAAGCATGATTTATCTGGACAGATAGACTACTCGATCTTAGTGTTGGGTGGATCGAGAAGCAGAGGTGCACAGATTTAAGGCGATCACATTGGTGTCCAACAGCTCCCTCATGCTGCAGCAGCAACACGCCGCCAATGAGATAAGAAAGTTTCCAGGCAGCGAGTGCCTGGGATCGAGAATACGCTGCCAATTACTGTCACTGAGGAACATTCGATCGAGGTGTTCAAAAGGAATTCCAATCATTTTTCTAAGAGAAAACTGCGGTGGGAGTCTGAGCCAGAGTCACTGGACTCAAAACATTAACTCTGGTTCTCTCTCCACAGGTGCTGCCAGACCAGATCTGCTGTGTTTTTCCAGCAATTTCAGTTTTTGTTGCTGCATTGTGAGGAATGGGCAGAAGGATGGGAGTATTGGCACAATGGACTGGGTGCCCTCTTCCTGTGCCCTGCACCATGCAGGAAAATAATCTCACAATTAAATCAGTAATCAGTAAAATAGGGTAATGTTTGTGTAATAAACATTTGCAAACCAATTGCTGCAGGCAGAGAGGATCTCAAAGAGCAGACCAACCAGCAGGAACGCCAAAATACAACTCTGCCCACCAACATCCTCCACTGTTCATCCTCATGCACCTCTCCCCCCAAATGCTCGTCTCTCCAAAACACCCCTCCCTGTATGCACACCTTCCCCAGACAACATTCCCGCCAGTCACCCATCACCCCCCAAACACCCCTCTCCATATATCCCTCCTCCATACACTTGTTCCCCCAAAACACCCTTCCCCATACACCCCTGCCTCCGTACTCTCCTCCTCACATCCCTCCATCATACGCCCATCATCCATACCTCTCCTCCACGCACCCCTCCCCCCACACACAACTTCCCCAATGCAATTCTACTTCCCACCCATTCTACTTTCCACTCCTCCCACACATCCCTCCCTAACTGTACACCACCACTGTACACTCCCAAGTCTGTACTACATGCTTACAGTACACCCCATCCCACTGGAATTGGCCATAGACTGGTATCTGTAATGCTGAGGATCACAGAGGGAGGCTGAGATGGGTCATCCACTCTGCAGTTCTGATTGAAGATTGCTGCAAGAGCTTCAGCCATATCTTTTACACTGATATGCTGGGCTCTTCCATTATTGAGAATGGAAATATTTGTGGGCATCCTCCTCCAGTGAGTTGTTTAATTGTCCACCACCATTCCTAACTGACAGATGTCTCAGGGATAATTTCAGTTGTCAGAGTGATTTCTGATTTCAGTCTCCCACTCTCCCATCTTGGTAAAGTGTGAACATGGGTTTGATGACGGAGGATGAAGGGTCAAGGAGTTGCTGGTAATGTGTGTTTGCGTGTCACATGCATGTACATTCTGAGACAAATGCTGGCAAAATAACCACTACAAATAAACCACTGGTTTCAAGCCCATCCGTGTGGGTTAAACGATTTAACCATTCTAACTGAATATAACGATGCGAGGAGTGTGATCAACAAAACAGAGGAAAGCAGTGAAAGAGTTAACAATGTGGTTGGGTCTTAACGTGCGGTACACAGCTCTGATTATGCTCTTTAAATGCACAGTTCTTGGAGATTTTTCTCATTGATGTGTCGAACATGACGTCAGCAACTGATCAGATAAAGTTATGTGTTAGTGAGGACGTGTGAGAAGGATGACTTCCAGACAAAAACCTTGTTCACTCAAAAACACAGCTCTTACGGTCAGTCACAACTCCCTCTCAAAATCAAAAACCAATATACAGCACGCCGTCTTTAACATGGGGGGACAATAGCCTGTTGGTATTATCGCTAAACTATTAATCAGGAAACCTGCCGCAGCAAATGGTGGAATTTGAACTCAATGGAAAAAAGAAAATCTGGAATTAAGAATCTATTGATGATCATGAAATCATTATCGATTGTCAGAAAAACCTATCTGGTTCACAAATGTCCTTTAGGGAAGGAAGCTGCCAACCCTACCTGAAACAAAAACAGATATTACTGAAAAAGCTCAGCAGGTGTGGCAGCATCTATGAAGAGAAATCAGAGCTAATGTTTTGGGTCCAGTGACTGATGTCTCCGAGTTTACCTGGTCTGGTCTACATGTGACTCTAGACCCACACTTAATGTAGTTGACTCTTAACCACCCTCTGAAAAGGCCTAGAATTCCACTCAGTTCAGAGGCAGGTAGGGCAGGCAATAAGTGCTGGCCACCCAGTGGCCAGATATAGGCACCCACTTGTGCCTATATCCCACAAGTGAATTTTTAAAAAACTGGATACTGTCCTGCACACACAGCTCTTCCCATGTAACATGCTGCTCAGTATACACCACTCACTTTTTGTAACACGCCATCATGGCGTGTTCTGCAGTCAGCATCCAGTGAAGTAGTCTGAGAAGAGTGTCCTGTTGAAAAAAAAATAAAAGTGGTGTCACAGAAATTCAATAAGTTAATTGGTGTTGGAAAGGGGGGATTTGACAACAAGAAGGTACAGTCCAACATTAGATCAAGAGCTGACACAGACACTTGTTTTTCAGGAGAGATTATCTGTCAATTGGTTGAACCCTATTCTATCTGCAGGTTTTAATATGGTAATCAATATCTGTGAATCAGACTGTTGCCAGGAATGTACTTCTCTACATCCTCTTTCCCCCATCCATAATACATGTAGCTTGGCTTGTCTCTTTGTTTGTCTGGTTGTATGCGTATTGGAACTTTAAAAGGGGTAGAGTTTGTTATAAAGTTATAAATTAGGAATTCGTATTACTTGCTTGCTATTGATTTAAAAAAGTTTGATTACAATAATGAAGAAACCTGATGAGCATATTCTCTTAACCTGAATTAGACAGTTTGGTAAAATTGGATAATTTGATTGTCTAATCAAGTGTTCACATTTGTATTAACTCTGCAAAGAATGGGGTTTGATTTGAGTGCACGGTCACAGTGAGTCATGGCTCTGAAAAGAGATAACACGATGTTGTTGGCATTGGTTCATTGAATTTGGCAGATGAGCAGTAGATTTTGAGATTCTTGGTTTTTGGGAGCCAGTGGAAATTCTGTTGTTCTGATACTTTTTGACAGTGCCTGAATTCCAGCTTTCAGTTTGAGAAAGTTTTTTTTCCCATTCTTCATCTGCCATGCTTTAAAGACTGCTCTCAAAGTCCTCATTCACCCACACATGAGGACATCTGGTCAATAACACACACAGACAGAAATACAATGATCAGAGAGAGTGGAGGGTCGATCAGGGATAGTGGAGGGAACTTGTTCATGGAGAGGTAGGGGAGGCCCTAAATGAGATTTTTGTTTCAGTATTCACTAGAGAGAGGGACTTTGTTGATTGTGAGAATACTGTGGACCAGGTTAAATGGCTTCAACAGATTGATATTAAGAAACTGGATGTGCTGGAAATTCTGGGAAGCATCAAGATAATTAAGTCCCCAGGACCAGACCAGATATATCCAAGGTTACTACAGGAAGTGAGGAATGAGATTGCTGAGCCTCTGGAGATGATCTTTACAACCTTACTATCCACAGGAGTAGCACTGGATGATTGGAGGGAGGTGAATGTTGTTCCTCAGTTCAAGAAAGGGAATAGGAAAATCCCTGGGATTTACAGACAGTCAGTTTTACATCTGTGGTAAACAAGATACTGGAAAGGATTCTGCGAGATAGGATTTCTGACTGTTTGAAAAAGTATAGTTTGATTAAAGATAGTCAGCATGGCTTTATGAAAAGCAGGTCATGCCTTACAAGCCTTGGTGAGTTCTTTGAGGATGTGACGGGACAAGTTGATGGAGGTGGAGCAGTGAATGTGGTGTATATGGATTTCAGTAAGGCGTTTGATAAGGTTCCCCACAGTAGGCTCATTCAGAAAGTTAGGAGGTAGACAGGGAAATTTGGCTGTCTGGATACGGAATTGGCTGGCCGAATAAAGACAGCGAGTGGCAGTGGATGGAAAGTGTTGCACCTGGAGGTTGGTGACCAGTGGTGTCCCAGGGGGATCTGTTCTTGGGCCTCTGCTTTTTGCACTTTTTATAGGTGACTTGGATGAAGAAGTGGAAGGGTGGGTTAGTAAGTTTGCCGATGACACAAAGGTCGGTGGTGTTGTCGATAGTGTCGAGGGCTGTTGCAGGCTACAACAAGATATTGACAGGATGCAGAGCTGGGCTGAGAAGAGGCAGATGGAATTCAACCTGGACAAAAGTGAAGTGTTTTATTTTGGAAGGTGGAATTTGAATGCTGAATACAGGGTTAGAGACAGGATTCTTGGCAGAGTGGAGGAATCATGGGATCTTGGAGTCCATGTACATAGATCCCTTAAAGTTGCCCCCCAAGTTGATGGGGTTGTTAAGAGGGCATATGGTGTGTTGGCTTTCATTAGCGGGGGGATTGAGTTTAAGAGCCGCGAGGTTTTGCTGCAGCTCTATAAAACCCTGGTCTGACCACACTTGGAATATTGTGTCCAGTTCTGCTCGCCTCATTATAGGAAGGATGTAGATGCTTTAGAGAGGGTGCAGAGGAGATTTACCAGGATGTTGCCTGGATTGGAGGGTTCATCTTAAGAAGAGTGAGCTAGGCCTTTTCACACTGGAAAGAAGAAGGAACAGAGGTGATTTAATGGAGGTGTACAAGATAATGAGAGGCATAGATAGAGTAGATAGCCAGAGATTTTTCCCCAGGGCAGAAATAGCTTTCACGAGGGGTTATAATTTTAAGGTGATTGGAGGAAGGTATAGGGGAGATATCAGAGGGAGGTTCTTTACACAGAGAGTGGTGGGTGAGTGGAATGCACTGCCAGCAGTGATAGTAGAGTCAGAGACATTAGGGACATTAGTGTCTGCTGGACAAGCACATGGACAGCACTAAATTGAGGGATGTGTAGATTAGGTTGATCTTAGATTAAGATAAATGCTTGGCACAAAATCATGGGCCAAAGGGCCTACTGTGCTGTCCTGTTCTATGTTCTAATTGGTTTATTACTTCTTTTTTGACAAGTCAAAGGGTAAAACAGACATGCCTGTGAGAGATGGCATTGTTCTGTAATTAGCTCCTGGTTATCTCTTGTTAAATCGCTATTTGAAGTCTCCCTGACACTGCTCATAGAGCATGGAGTAGGCCATTCACCCTGTCAGATCTGTTCTGCCATTCATAATGTTCATGGCTGATCATCTAGCTCAATACCCTAATCCCAGCCCCTCACCCCTTGATCTCTTTAGCCACAAGAGCTAAATTGGCCTCTTTCCTGAAAACATGTCACAGTTTGCCCTCAAACACTGACTGCAGTAATGAAATTCACAGGCTAACCATCTCTCAGTGAACTCCTAGTCACTGGGAACACCCTGCATCCAAACTGACAGAATTTTATAGGTTTCCATTAGATCCACCTTCATTCTTCTAAACCCCAATGGATATAATCCTAACCAACTAAATTTCTCCTCATGCATCAGTCCTGCCATCCCTGGAATCAATGTCTGGTGAAAGGTAATTGGACCCAAAATGTTAATCCTGCTTTCTCACCACAGATGCTGCCTGACCTGGTGAGTTTCTCAGCAGTTTGTTTCTAATTTCCAGCATTCACAGTTCTTTCAGGTTTTGTTTTTAAACCCCACTTATTCTTGCTCTTAGTTTCCTGTGTGCCAACCAGTTTTCTGTCCATCTCAGTGCACTACTTCCAATCGCATGCACTTTAATTTCATGTGTCGATATTGGACCGGAGTGGGCAAAGTCAGAAGTTACACGACACCAGGTTATAGTCTAACAAGTTTATTTGAAATCACAAGCTTTCAGAGTGCTGTTCCTTTGTCAGGTAAAGTGGAAGGAAGCACACAGACACAGAATTTATATGCAGAGAAATAATGGCAAGAGAATTCTTTGCTTGCTGCACTGCAGATCTCTCTGTTGATTGTTCTGGTTCATTGATTGTCTCATTGGGCTTGCTGTTGACATCTTAGTGTTTTTGGAAGAACTCCTAGAGCCTCATTTGCTTGATGAATTCCCTGTGTCTACCTCGAGACCATTCGGTGATGGGCCAGAAATTAAGCCCTCGGCTGAGAACTTCAAATTCATCTGGTTGAAGGTGTGGTCAGACAAGTTGACAATGGACTTCCTGTGGTGGTACCAGTTCCAACTGTGGTACCAAAGGAGGCTTGATAACTGCTGCTGGTGATGCCAAGTTTCTCGAGTTTCCTGTTCTTGGTTTGCATGTAGTGCCATTATCTCTCTGCATATAAATTCTGTGCTTGTGCGCTTCCCTCCACTTCACCTGATGAAGGAGCAACGCTCCAAAAAATTATGATTTCAAATAAACTTGTTGGACTATAACCTGATGTTGTGTGACTTCTGACTTTAATTTCACTCATTAATCTCTTATGTGGGACTTTATCAAAAACCCTTTGAAAGTCCAAATAAACACATCCATTGGCTTCCCCCTCATCAACTCTATGAGTTACATTCTCAAAGAATTCCAGTAGATTTGTCAAGCATGATTTCCCTTTTCTAAATCTGTGCTGACTGTGTCTGATTCTAAGTACTCTGCTATAAAATCCTTGATAACAGACTCTAGTATCTTCCCCATTCCTGATATCAGACTCGCTGGTCTATAATTTTGTGATTTCTCTCTCCCTCCTTTTTAAAATTGTTAGCAGGTACAATATTCTATGGGCTTCATGAAGGATTTTGCCAGAATCATTGAATTTGCATCTGCAGTTAAAAAACATAATTTGTAATTTGAAGTAAAAAATATCTATAAATGCTTTAGGTTCCTGATCCACTGTTGCTTTCCCTAACCTCTTTAATTAACGAGAGGTAATGGGCCTACCCTTTAGAATTTTTCCTTTCTAGTAGGAATGTACTTGTTCCTGAGTTTTCTGAAACTGGCCCTTTGATGTTTGCCACCGTGTCTCTCTATTGATCTACCCCGCCGTAGTCATATCCCAGTTCGTTTCAGCTCAGCTTTCATGCCTACAAAACTGCCTTGCTTTATTTATCAAACACTTGTCTTAGGTCCAATCTCCTCCTTTTCAAACTGGATGTAAAATTCTATTATCTTGTGGTTGCTGCTACCTACAGATGCCTTAACTCTGAGGTCATTAATCAATCCTGTCATAGTACTTAATACCGAGTCTAATATAACTTGCTCTCTGATCAGTTCCAAAATATGCTACTTTAAAAAAGTGTCTCGAAAGCATTCAATGAACTCCTCGTCCAGACAATTTTAATTCATCTGATTTGTCCAGTTGATATTTAGATTGAAAGAGTTCTTGTGGCACAGTGGTATTGTTCTTACCTTTGGGTCAGGAGGCATTGATTCAAGTCTGACCTGCTCCAGAGGTCTGTAATAATACCTCTGATCAGCGTGATTAGAAAGTGTCTATTTATATATATATATATATATAATGTATATTAAAGTCATCTATGATTACTGCTGTCCCTTCATCACAAGCACCCACTATTGTAGGCTCTGTCCCATATTGTGGTTACTGTTAGGAGCCTTATAGCCTGTAGTGATTTATTTCCCTTCCTGTTCCTCATCTCCACCAAACCCGATTTTGCATCCTGACCTCCTGAACCAAGACCTTGTCTAAACATCAGTGTCATAGATAGAACATAGAACAATACAGCACAGAACAGGCCCTTCGGCCCACGATGTTGTGCCGAACATTTGTCCTAGCTTAAGCATCTATCCATGTACCTATCCAATTGCCGCTTAAAGGTCACCAATGATTCTGACTCTGCCACTCCCACAGGCAGTGCATTCCATGCCCCCACCACTCTCTGGGTAAAGAACCTACCCCTGACATCCCCCCTATATCTTCTACCCTTCATCTTAAATTTATGTCCCCTTGTAACACTCTGTTGTACCCAGGGAAAAAGTCTCTGTCTACTCTATCTATTCCTTTGATCATCTTATAAACCTCTATCAAGTCACCCCTCATCCTTCGCCGTTCCAATGAGAAAAGGCCTAGCACTCTCAACCTATCCTCGTACGACCTATTCTCCATTCCAGGCAACATCCTGGTAAATCTCCTCTGCACCCTCTCCAAAGTGTCCACATCTTTCCTAAAGTGAGGCGACCAGAACTGCACACAGTACTCCAAATGTGGCCTAACCAAGGTCCTGTACAGCTGCAACATCACCTCACGACTCTTGAATTCAATCCCTCTGCTAATGAACACTAATACACCATAGCCCTTCTAACAAGCTCTATCCACCTGAGTGGCAACTTTCAAAGAGCTATGATCATAGACCCCAAGATCCTTCTGCTCCTACACCTTACTAAGAACCCTACCGTTAACCCTGTATTCCGCATTCTTATTTGTCCTTCCAAAATGGACAATGTCACACTTGACAGGGTTGAACTCTATCTGCCACTCCTCAGCCCAGCTCTGCATCATATCTAAGTCCCTTTGCAGCTGACAATAGCCCTCCTTACTATCCACAACTCCACCAATCTTCGTATCATCTGCAAATTTACTGACCCACCCTTCGACTCCCTCTTCCAAGTCATTAATAAACATTACAAACAGCAGAGGACCCAGAACTGATCCCTGCGGAACTCTATTTGTAACTGGACTCCAGACTGACTATTTACCATCTACCACCACTCTCTGACTTCGACCGGTTAGCCAGTTCTCTATCCAACTGGGCAAATTTCCCACTATCCCATGCCTCCTGACTTTCCGCATAAGCCTACCATGGGAAACTTATCAAATGCCTTACTAAAATCCATGTACACTACATCCATTGCTCTACCCTCATCCACATGCTTGGTCACCTCCTCAAAGAATTCAATAAGACTTGTAAGGCAAGACCTACCCCTCACAAATCCGTGCTGACTGTCCCTAATCAAGCAGTGTCTTTCCAGATACTCATAAATCCTATCTGTCAGTACCCTTTCCATTACTTTACCTACCACCAAAGTAAGACTAACTGGCCTGTAATTCCCGGGGTTATCCCTATTCCCTTTTTTGAACAGGGGCACAACATTTGCCACTCTCCAGTCCCCTGGTACCACCCCCGTTGACAGTGAAGACAAAAAGATCATTGCCAACGGCTCTGCAATTTCCTCTCTTGTTTCCCACATAATCCTAGGATATATCCCGTCAGGCCCGGGGGACTTGTCTATCCTCAAGTTGTTCAAAATGCCCAATACATCTTCCTTCCTAACAAGTATCTCCTCTAGCTTACCAGTCTGTTTCATACTCTCCTCTTCAACAATACGGTCCCTCTCATTTGTAAATACTGAAGAAAAGTACTCATTCAAGACCTCTCCTATCTCTTCTGACTCAATACACAGTCTCCCACTACTGTCCTTGATCGGACCTACCCTCGTTCTCGTCATTCTCATGTTTCTCACATATGCATAAAAGGCCTTGGGGTTATCCTTGATCCTACCCGCCAAAGATTTTTCATGCCCTCTCTTAGCTCTCCTAATCCCTTTCTTCAGCTCCCTCCTGGCAATCCTGTATCCCTCCAATGCTCTGTCTGAACCTTGTTTCCTCAACCTTATGCTAGCCTCCTTCTTCCTCTTTACAAGACATTCAACCTCCCTCGTCAATCAAGGTTCCCTCACACGACCATCTCTTTCCTGCCTGACAGGTCATCTTTGATTAACAGTGCTACTCCTCCACCTTTACCTCACTTCCTATTGTACACCTCAATAGTCAGGATCCAATCATGAAGCTATGTCTCTATAATGTCGATTAGATTGAATTTATTTACTTTATTGTGCACCATTTATTTATTTACTTTGTTATGAATGTTATCCACATTTTGTTACCTTTGTAAAATCTAGACTGATTGTTGGTGTATTCCTAGATTTTATTTACTGTCTCTCTCTGCCTCCGCCTACATTCTCTGGCTTTCATTCCTCATGTTACTGTTTTGCTCTCCTTCCCAGACTTGGCCCTTTAATTTGCTCCATCCAAATACAATCGCTGAGTGTACCAGCAGATGTGTATGTTTTGGGAGCGGGGGAGAAGGGAGCATGTGTCTGAGAGTATGTCTGAAGGGTGTGTGTTTGGGCTGAGTGTGACAGGAGTGTATGAGTGTTGAATGCAGGTATGTATGTGCCTGGGTGTGTAAGGGTGAATGCATGTCTGGCTGTGAGTGAGTGGGGTTAAGTCTGGGATGGTGTCTGTGTTGGTGTGTGTGTGTGGGGGGGGGGGGGGGGGGTGCTGTGTGTTTGAGTGTGTGTCTGGGGATGTGTGTGGCTATGTATCTATGTGTGGTATGTGTGTGTGTGTTTCTGTGTGAGGAGGATTTGATTTCAGTGGGTGCCGTGTTCCTCTCTGTCCATGAGATGGCGCTCCAGATTCAATAATAAGAATTTTAAGATTCGGAGATGCGGGTGTTGGACTGGGGTGTATAAAGTTAGAAATCACACAACACCAGGTTAGAGTCCAACAGTTCACAGCCACCTGATGAAGGAGCAGCGCTCCAAAAGCTAGTGCTTCCAATTATACCTGTTGGACTATAACCTGGTGTTGTAAGAATTTTAAGTAAATCCTGAAGGAACTGTGGATGTTGAAAATCAGAAACAAAAACAGAAATTACTGGAAAAGCTCAGCAGGTCTGGCAACATCTGTGGAGAGAAATCAGTGTTAATATTTCATGTCCAGTGACCCTTTTTCTATTGAATTCTGTCTCCCACAGGAAGCTGTTTGGGCCAGTTCATTAGATATATTCAAGTGGGAACTGGATGTACCCTTGTTGCTAAAGGGATCAAGGGGGATGGAAAGAGGGCAGAAATGGGATACTGAGATTACATGATCATGTATGATGATGCTGCTCCTTTATCAAAGTTATGCTGTCCTTGGCTTTTTTTTTCTGAGTGGTTGTAAAAGCAGCATTTCAGGTCTAGGTTTGAAGGGTTTTAGGGTCATTTTTGATTATAGCTAACAGATACTGCCTCAGGCAAAAGACTTTCAAGCTTAGAAAAAACACTTGTACAATGAAAGGTGAGTCGCCAGTTCTCCCAGCTCAGCTTTACTCTGGTTTGGTTTGTTTTGGTTTGGTCTTAGCAGTCTGGCTGCAAGCAGTAAGTCTGTTGTGAAGCAGCTGGACCCAAAGAAGCAGATCCATGTGAACCTCTCTCTCTCACACATCTCTCCTGTAAGACTCTGTGTTTGATTTTACCTTTATTGCCAAGGGGTGTTTATGGGGATTGTTGCAAGTATTTGGAACAGCATCATTAGTTGGATAATCTGCTGGGTTTTCAGATCGGTAAATTTATTCTGTATTCTGTTCTCTTGTTTGTGTTTTATTCAGTAATCTTGTAGATAAATGCTGATTTGTTTAAAACTAAGTGGTGAGGCTAGCTGTATTACTCCTGGAATATCCACTTTACACTTGTTTAAACCAACTAGCAAAGCTATGGCCCACGCCACGTTCTTGAAATGTTTTGAGAGGGCCTGGCCTGGTCTGTAACACATGATCATATTGAATGTGGGTGCAGGCTCTAAGGGCCAAATGGTCTACTCTTGCACCAATTTTCTATGTTTCTTCAGAACTGCGTTTCAGTAAGGTGTTTGATAAGGTTCCCCCTGGTAGGCTATTGCATAAAATACGGAGGCATGGGATTGAAGGTGATTTAGCAGTTTAGATCATAAATTAGCTAGCTGAAAGAAGACAGAGGGTGGTGGTTGATGGGAAATGGAGAAAGTGTGGACTGCAGATGCTGGAGATCAGAGCTAAAATTGTGTTGCTGGAAAAGCGCAGCAGGTCAGGCAGCATCCAAGGAGCAGGAGAATCGACATTTTGGGCATAAGCCCTTCTTCAGGAATTCTTCAGCAGGAATTCCTGAAGAAGGGCTCATGCCCAAAACGTCGATTCTCCTGCTCCTTGGATGCTGCCTGACCGGTTGATGGGAAATGTTCACCCTGGAATTCAGTTACTAGCATTGTATTGCAAGGATCTGTTTTGGGTCCACTGCTGTTTGTCACTTTTACAAATGACCTGGATGAGGGTGTAGAAGGATGGGTTAGTAAATTAGCGGATGACACTAAGGTCGGTAGAGTTGTGGATAGTACAGAAGGATGTTGTAGGTTACAGAAAGACATAGATAAGCTGCAGAGCTGGACTGAGAGCTGGCAAATGGAGTTTAATGTGAGGCGATTCACTTTGGAAGGAGCAACAGGAGTGCAGAGTCCTGGGCTAACAGTAAATTCTTGGTAGTGTAGATAAGCAGAGAGATCTCAGTGTCCATTTACGTAAGATCCTTGAAACTTGCCACCCAGATTGATAGGGTTGTTAAGAAGGCATACGGTGTGTTAGCTTTTAGCAGAGGGATTGGGTTTTGGAGCCATGAGGTCATGCTGCAGCTCTGGAACAGCCGCACTTGGAGTATTGAGTACAGTCCTGGTCACTGCATTATTGGAAGGATGCAGAAGCTTTGGAAAGGGTTCAGAGGAGATTTACCAGGACGTTGCCTGGTATGGAGGGAAGATCTTATGAGGAAAGGCTGAGGAATTTGAGGCTGTTTTTGTTAGAGAGAAGAAGGTTGAGAGGTGACTTAATAGAGCTGAAAATGTGTTGCTGGAAAAGCGCAGCAGGTCAGGCAGCATCCAAGGAACAGGAGAATCGACGTTTTGGGCATAAGCCTGAAGAAGGGCTCATGCCCGAAACGTCGATTCTCCTGCTCCTTGGATGCTGCCTGACCTGCTGCGCTTTTCCAGCAACACATTTTCAGCTCTGATCTCCAGCATCTGCAGCCCTCACTTTCTCACGTGACTTAATAGAGACATATAAGATAATCAGACGGTTAGATTGGGTGTACAGTGAGAGCCTTTTTCCTCAGATGGTGATGGCTAGCACAAGGGGACACAGCTTTAAATTGAGGGGTGATAGATACAGGACAGATGTCAGAGGTAGTTTCTTTACTCAGAGAGTAGCAGGGATATGGAACGCACTGCCTGCTGCAGTTGTAGACTCTCCAACGTTAAGGGCATTTAAATGGTCATTGGATAGACATATGGACAAAAATGGAATAGTGTAGGTTAGATGGGCTTCTGATTGGTTTCACAAGTCAGCACAACATCGAGGGCCGAACGGCCTGTACTGCGCTGTAACGTTCTATGTTTTATGCAGATGACACCAGAATTGGAGGTGTAGTGGACAGCAAAAAAGATTACCTCAGAGTACAATGGGATTTTGATGAGATAAGCCAATGGGCTGAAGAGTGGCAGATGGAGTTTAATTTAAATAAATGTGAGGTGCTGCATTTTGGAAAGGCAAATCAGAGCAGACTTATACACTTAATGGTAACGTCCTGGGGAGTGTTGCTGAGCACAGAGTATGGGTTCATAGTTCCTTGAAAGTGGAGTCGCAGGTAGGTAGGATAGTGAAGAAGGCGTTTGGTATGCTTTCCTTGAGTACAGGAGTAGGGAGGTCACGTTGCGGCTGTACAGGACTTTTGGAATATCATGTGTAATTCTAGTCTCCCTCCTATCGGAAGGATGTTGTGAAACTTGAAAGGGTTCAGAAAGATTCATATGGATGTTGCCAGGTTTAAAGGATTTGAGTTACAGGAAGAGGCTACAGGGAGAGGCTGAATAGACTTAGGCTGTTTTCCCTGGAGGCTGAGGGGTAATCTTATGGGGTAAATAGACAAGGTTTTTTTCCCCCTGAGATGGGGGAATCCAGAACTAGAGGGCATAGAACATAAGAACTAGGAGCAGGAGTAGGCCATCCGGCCCTTCGAGCCTGCTCTGCCACTCAATAAGATTATGGCTAATCTTTTCGTGGACTCAGCTCCACTTACCCGTGTTTACACCATATCCCTTAATTCCTTTATTTTTAAAAAGGTATCTACCTTCGCTTTAGAAGTGATTACTGAAGGAGTGTCAACTCCTTCCCTGGGCAAGGCGTTCCACAGATTAACAACCCTCTGGGGGAAGAAGTTCCTTCTCAGTTCATGTCTAAACCTGCTTCCTCTAATCTTGAGGCCATGCCCTCTTGTCCTAGGCTCACCCACCAGTGGGAACATCCTCTCTGTTTCTATTTTATTGATTCCCTTCATAATTTTCTATGTTTCTATCAGATCCCCCCTTATTCTTCTGAATTCTAATTAATATAATCCCGGTCTAGTCAGTCTCTCCTCATAAGCCAACTCCCTCAACTCCAGAATCAACCTCGCAAACCTCCTCTGCACCCCCTCCAGTGCCAGTCCATCCTTTCTCAAGTAAGGAGATCAAATCTGCACACAGTACTCCAGGTGTGGCCTCACCAGCACCAAGTACAGCTGTAACATTACCTCTCTGCTTTTAAACTCAACCCCTTTAGCAATGAAGGACAACATTCCATTTGCCTTCCTAATTACCTGTTGTATCTGCAGACCAACCTTCTGTGATTCATGCACAAGAACAAGTCAGCATGCTGCAACTTTTTACCATTCAAGTAATAATCTATTTTGCTGTTACTCCTACCAAAATGTATGACTTCACATTTACTTATATTCAGTGTTCTATTTGGAAATCTAAAACAGTGGGAATGGAGGTTAGGGCATTTGAATGTTCCTGCTGTAGTATGTGGGAAGTAAAGGTCACCTCTAGTGTCCCTACTGACTTCATTTGTGGGAAGTGCACCCAACTCCAGCTCCTTGAGAACCATGTTAGGGAACTGGAGCTGGAGCTGGATTAACTTCGGATCATTCAGGAGGTGGAGGTGGTTATTGAGAGGAATTACAGGGATGTAGTTACTCCATATCCACATGAAGAAGGTAGATGGGTTACTGTTGGGGGTGGGAAAGGGAACCGGCAGGCAGTGCAGGGATCTCCTGTGATGGTTCCCCTCAACAAGTATACTGTTTTGGGGGGCACGACATATCAGGGGTAAGCAATGGGGCACAGGTCTCTGGCGCAGAATCTGTTCCGGTTGCTCAGAGTGGAAGAGGGAAGAGGATGAGAGTTTTAATTATTGGGGACTCCATGGGGGACAGATAGGAGGTTCTGTGAGAACGAGAGAGACTCACGGTTGGTGTGTTGCCTCTCAGGTGTAAGGGCTTGTGATGCAAAAAATACGGAGGTATGGAATTGAGGGTGAGTTGGAGGTTTGGATTAGGAATTGGCTGGCTGGAAGAAGACAGAGGGTAGTAGTTGATGATAAAGGTTCATCTTGGAGTGCAGTTACTAGCGGTGTTCCGCAAGGATCTGTTTTGGGACCATTGCTGTTTGTCATTTTTATAAATGACCTGGAGGAGGGGCTAGAAGGTTGGGTGAGCAAGTTTGCGAATGATACGAAAGTCGGAGGAGTTGTTGACAGTGAGGAAGGATGTGTCAGGTTACAGCGGGATATAGATAAGTTGCAGAGCTGGGCAGAAAGGTGGCAAATGGAGTTCAATGTAGCTAAGTGTGAGGTGATTCACTTTGGTAAGAGTAATAAAAAGATAGGGTACTGGGCTAATGCTCGGATACTTGGTAGTGTGGATGAGCAGAGGGATCTTGGTGTCCATGTACACAGATCTCTGAAAGTTGCCACCCAGGTAAATAGTGCGGTGAAGAAGGCATATGGCGTACTGGCTTTTATTGGCAGAGGAATTGAGTTCCGGAGTACTGAGGTCATGTTGCAGTTGTATAAGACTCTGGTGCGGCCGCATCTGGAGTATTGTGTGCAGTTTTGGTCGCCATACTATAGGAAGGATGTGGAGGCACTGGAACGGGTGCAGAGGAGGTTTACCAGGATGTTGCCTGGTATGGTAGGAAGATCGTATGAGGAAAGGCTGAGGCACTTGGAGCTGTTTTCATTGGAGAAAAGAAGGGTTAGGGGTGACTTGATAGAGGTGTACAAGATGATTAGGGGTTTAGATAGGGTTGACCATGAGAACCTTTTTCCACGTATGGAGTCAGCTATTACGAGGGGGCATAGCTTTAAATTAAGAGGTGGTAGGTATAGGACAGATGTTAGGGGTAGATTCTTTACTCAGCGAGTCGTGAGTTCGTGGAATGCCCTGCCAGTAGCAGTGGTGGACTCTCCCTCTTTATGGCCATTTAAACGGGCATTGGATAGGTATATGGAGGATAGTGGGCTAGTGTAGGTTAGGTGGGCTTGGATCGGCGCAACATCGAGGACCAAAGGGCCTGTACTGCGCTGTATTCTTCTATGTTCTATGTTCTATGTCTCTGATTGTGTTTTTGGGATCCTTGAGGGGGAGGGGAAACAGCCCTAAGTTGTGTCCACATGGGCACCAACGACATAGGTAGGATGAAAGGTGGGGATCGAAGGCAAAAATTCAGGGAGCTAGGGTATAGCTTAGAGCTAGAACAAACAGAGTTGTTATCTCTGGTTGTTGCCTGTGCCACGTGCTAGTGAGGCGAGGAACAGGGAGAGAGCGGAGCTGAACAGGTGGCTACAGGGATGGTGCAGGAGGGAGGGTTTTGGATTCTTTATAATTGGGGCTCTTTCTGGGGAAGGTGGGACCTCTACAGACAGGATGGTCTGCACCTGAACCAGAGGGGTACCAATATCATAGGGGGGAAAATTGCTAATGCTCTTCAGAGGGGTTTAAACTAAGGCAGCAGGAGGATGGGACCCTGAATTGTAGCTCCAGTGTCCAGGAGGTTGAGGGTAGTGAGGCCAGAGATAGGTTTACAAGGTTGTGAGAGGGCACTGGCAATCAGGGTGTTGGTTTGAGATGTGTGTACGTCAGTGTCAGGAGCATCCAGAATAAGGTGGATATACTTGCAGCATGGGGTTGCTACCAGGGATTTTGATGTTGTGGCCATTTCAGAGACATGGCTAGAGGAGGAACAGGAATGGTTGTTGCAGATTCCAGGATTTAGATGTTTCAGCAAGAACAGAGAAGATGGTAAAAGAGGCGGGGGTGTGGTATTGTTAATCAAGAGTAGTGTTACAGCAGCTGAAATAATGTTTGAGGACTCGTCCACTGAGGTAGTTTGGACTGAAGTTAGAAACAGGAAAGGAGCGGTCACCATGTTGGGAGTTTTCTGTTGGCCTCTTGAAAAATGTCCATACGACAGAGGAGGAAGTGCTGGATGTCTTGAAACACATAAAAGTGGATAAATCCCCAGGACCTGATCAGGTGTACCCTAGAACTCTGTGGGAAGCTCAGGAAGTGATTGCTGGACCACTTGGTGAGATATTTGTATCATCGATAGTCACAGGTGAGATGCCAGAAGACTGGAGGTTGGCTAATGTTGTACTACTGTTTAAGAAAGGTGGTAAGGACAAGCCAGGGAACTATAGATCGGTGAGCCTGACGTCAGTGTTGGGCAAGTTGAAGGAGGGAATCCTGAGAGACAGGATGTAGATGTATTTGGAAAGGCAAGGTTTGATTAGGAATAATCAACATGGCTTTGTGCGTGGGAAATCATGTCTCACAAACTTGATTGAGTTTTTTAAAGAAGTAATAAAGAGGATTGATAAGGACAGAGAAGTAGATCTATATGGACTTCAGTCAGGCATTCAACAAGGTTCCCCACGGGAGAATAGTTAGCAAGGTTAGATCTCATGGAATACAGGGAGAACTAGCGATTTAGATACAGAACTGGCTCGAAGGTAGAAGACAGAGAGTGGTGATGGAGGGTTGTTTTTCAGACTGGAGGCTGGGTGCACTACTTTTGATCATTTATATAAATCATTGAATATGAGCATAAGGGAGGTATAGTTAGTAAGTTTGCAGGTGACACCAAAGTTGGAGGTGTTGTGGACAGCGAAGAAGGTTACCTTGGAATACAACGGGATCTTGGTCAGATTGGTGTGGCACAATGGCTCAGTGGTTAGCACTGCTGCCTCACAGCACCAGGGACCCAGGTTCGATTCTGGCCTCGGACAATTGTTCGTGTGGAGTTTGCATGTTCTCCCTGTGTCTACGTGGGTTTCCTCCAGGTGCTCCCGTTTCCTTCCACAGTCCAAAGATGTGCCAGTCAGGTGAATTGGCCATGCTAAATTGCCCGTAGCGTTACGTTAATTAGTCAGAGGGAATGGGGTCTGGGTGGGTTACTCTTTTGACGGTCAGTGTGGACTTGTTGGACCGAAGAGCCTGTTTCCACACTGTAGGGGAAGCTAATCTAATCTAATCAGATGGGCCAATGGGCTGAGGAGTGGCAGATGGAGTTTAATTCAGATAAATGTGAGGTGCTGCATTTTGGGAAAGCAAATCTCAGCAGGATTTATACACTTAATGGTAAGGTCCTAGGGAGTGTTGCTGAACAAAGAGACCTTGGAGTGCAGGTTCATAACTCCTTGAAAGTGGAGTTGCAGGTAAATAGGATAGTGAAGAAGGCATTTGGTATGCTTTCCTTTATTGGTCAGAGTATTGAATGTAGGAGTTGGGAGGTCATGTTACGGCTGTACAGGACATTGGTTAGGCTACTTTTGGAATATTGCATGCAATTCTGGCCTCCTTCCTATCGAAAGGATGTTGTGAACTTGAAGGGGTTCAGAAAAGATTTACAAGGATGTTGCCAGGGTTGGAGGATCTGAGCTTCAGGGAGAAGCTGAACAGGCTGGGGTTGTTTTCCCTGGAGCATCGGAGGCTGAGGGGTGACCTTATAGAGTTTTATAAAATCATGAAGGGCATGGATAGGATAAATAGACAAAGTCTTTTCCCTGGGGTCGGGGAGTCCAGAACTAGCGGGCATAGGTTTAGGATGAGAGGAGAAAGATATAAAAGAGACCTAAGGGGCAACTTTTTCACGCAGAGGGTGATGCATGTGTGAAATAAGCTGCCAGAGGAAGTGGTGGAGGCTGGTACAATTGCAACATATAAAAGGCATCTGGATTATATGAATAGGAAGGGTTTGGAAGGATATGGGTTGGTGCTGGCAGGTTGGGCTAGATTGGGTGGGATATCTGGTCGGCACAGATAAGTTGGACCAGTGTCTGAGTCCGTGCTGTACATCTCTATGACTCGTAATTGTTCCAGAGATGTAGACGAAAGGAGAGCAAAGATGATTCTGGATTGGAGCAAGAGTAATAGGGTAATTGTTATGGGGGACTTTAACTTCCCCAGTATTGACTGGGAATACTATAGTTCAAGGAGTTTAGATGAGTCCGTTTTTGTTCAATGTGTGCAGGAGGGTTTTCTGACACAGTATATAGACAGGCCAACAAGGGGCGATGTCATATTGGATTTGGTACTGGGGAATGAACCTGGCCAGGTGTTAGACTTGGAGGTAGGTGAGCACTTTGGTGACAGTGACCACAATTTGGTTATGTTTATAATAGCAATGGCCAGGGATAGATATATACTGCAGGGCAAGAGGTATAACTGGGAGAAAAGCAATTATGATGTTATTAGGCAAGATTTAGGATGCATAGGATGGGGAAGGAAACTGCAGGTGATGGACAAAGTTGAAATGTGGAGCTTATTCAAGGAACAGCTACTGCGGGTCCTTGATAAGTATATACCTATCAGGCAGGGAGGTAGTTGTCGAGAGAGGGAGCCATGGTTTACTAAAGAAGTTGAAGCTCTTGTCAAGAGGAAGAGGAAGGTTTATGTGAGGATGAGGCGTGAAGGCTCAGTTAGTGTACTTGAGAGTTATAAGTTAGCCAGAGAAGATCTAAAGAGAGGGCGAAGAAGAGCCAGTAGGGGACATGAGAAGTTGTTGGCAGATAGGATCAAGGAAAATCCTAAGGCCGTCTATAGGTATATCAGGAATAAAAGAATGACTAGAGTAAGACGAGGGCTAATCAAAGACAGTAGTGGGAGGTTGTGTGTGAAATCTGAGGACATAGGGGAAGCGTTTAATGAATACTTTTCATCAGTATTCACATTGGAAAAGGGTAATGTTATTGAGAATACGGAGATACAGACTACAGGATTAGATGGGATTGCGGTTGACAAAGAGGAGGTTTTAGCAATTTTGGATGATCTGAAAATAGATACGTACCCTGGGCCGGATGGGATTTATCCTCAGATTCTCTGGGAAGTCAGGGAGGAGATTGCAGAGCCTTTGGCTTTGATCTTTATGTCACCATTGTCGACAGGAATAGTGCCAGAAGACTGGAGGATAGCAAATGTTGTTCCCTTGTTCAAGAAGGGAAGCCGGGGTAACCCTGGTAATTATAGACCAGTGAGCCTTCTTTCGGTGTGGGTAAGGTGTTGGAAAAGGTTATAAGAGATAGGATTCATAATCATCTAGAAAGGAATAATTTGATTAGGGATAGTCAGCACGGTTTTGTGAAGGGTAGATTATGCCCAACTAACCTTATTGAGTTCTTCGAGAAGGTGACAAAACAGGTGGATGAAGTTAAGGCGGTTGATGTGATGTGCATAGACTTCAGTAAGGCATTTGATAAGGTTCCTCATGGTAGGCTATTGCACAAAATACGATGTTTCAGGATTGAAGGTGATTTAGCGGTTTGGATAAGAAATTGGCTAGCTGAAAGAAGACAGAGGGCGGTGGTTGATGGGAAATACTCATCCTGGAGCTCAGTTACCAGTGGTTTACCACAAGATTCTGTTTTGAGGCCACTGCTGTTTGTCATTTTTATAAATGACCTGGATTTGAGTGTAGAAGGATGGGTTAGTAAGGTAGGCAGAGTTGTGGATAGTGCCGAAGGATGTTGTGGGTTACAGAAGAACATAGATAACATGCAGAGCTGGGCTGAGAAGTGGCAAATGGAGTTTCCTGGTATGGAAAGAAGGTCTTACGAGGAAAGGCTAAGGGAGCTGAGACTGTTTTCTTTGGAGAGAAGAAGATTGGGAGGTGACTTAATTGAGACATATAAGATAATCAGAGGGTTAGATAGGGTGGATAGTGATGGCTAGCACGAGGGGACATAGCTTTAAATTGAGGGGTGATAGATATAGGACAGATATCAGAGGTAGTTTCTTCACTCAGAGTAGTAGGGGCGTGGAACAGCCTGCCTGCAACAGTAGTAGTCTCGCCGATGTTAAGGGCATTTAAATGGGCATCAGATTAATTTCACAGGTTGGCGCAACATCGAGGGCCAAGGGGCCTGTACTCCGCTGTAACGTTCTATGTTCAATATATTTCATCTGCCAGACCTTTGCCCACTCACTCAGTATATATATGTTCCTCTGCTAAGTTTCACAGTCCTCTGCACACTTTGTTCTGCTACTCATCTGAGTGTCATCGGCGAATGTTGACACTGTACACGTGGTCCCCAAATCATTGATGTAAATTATAAATAATTATGGTCCCAACACCGATTTCTGAGGCACACCACTAGTTACTAATTGCCAGCCAGAATAGAACTCATTTATTCCCACTCTTTGCATCCTTTAGTCAATCAATCCTATATCCACGCTAATACTCTACCCCTAACACAATGCATCCTTGTTTTATGTAGCAGCCTCATGTGCGGTACCTTGTCAAAGGCCCTTTGGAAATCTAGGTACACCACATCCACTGGGTCCCCATTGTCCTTGCTTGAAATGTCTTCATAGAATTCCAAAAGATTTGTGAAGCATGACCTGCCCTTCATGAACCCATGCTGCGTCTGTACAATGGGACAATTTATTTTGAGATGCCCTGCTATTTCTTCCTTGATAATAGACTCAAGCATCTTCCCCACTACAGAGATTAAGCTCACTGGTCTATAATTCCCCATCTTTTGACTACTTCCTTTTTTAAACAATGGTGTCATATTTGCTATTTTTCAATCTGCTGAGACTGCCCCAGAGTCCAGCGAACTTTGGAAAATTGCCACCAGTCACCTGCAATTTCTCCCACTATCTCTTTTAGTACCCTGGGATGCATTCCATCCAGGCCAGGAGACTTATCTATCCTTAGCTCCATTAGCTTACCCAACACTAGCTGTTCCATTATAATGATAGTTTCCAGGTCCTCACCCACCTCCGTCTCTTTGTCACTTACTGGCATGTTATTCATGTCCTGCACTGTGAAGACCGACACACAGTACCTGTTCAATGCCTCAGTCATTTCATCATCTCCCAGAACTAACTGCTCCTTCTCATCCTCTAAAGGACCAACGTTTACTTTAGCCACTCTTCTTTGTTTTATATATTTACAGAAACTTTTGCTGTCAGTCTTTATATTCTGTGCTAGTTTTTTCTCATATTCGATCTTACTTTCCTTTATTGCTGTTTTTGTGGCTTTCTGTTGCCCTTTAAGGTTTTCCCAATCTCTAGATTTCTGCTGTTTTTGACACTTTGTATGTCTTCTCTTTCACTTTGACTGCCTGCCTTATTTCCTTCAACACCCATGGCAGATTACCCCTCCTCTTATAGTCCTTCGTTCTCACCAGAATATACTTTCGGTGAGCACTTTTAAAAATGTCTTTGAAGGTCCTCCACTGCTTGTCAACTGTCGCACCATAAAGTCTCTGTTCCCAGTCTACTTTAGCCAGGTCCTCCCTCATTCTATCATAGTCCCCCTTGTTTAAGCACAGGACCCTGGATTGGATTTTGTCTACACAGTCTCCATCTGTTTTCTGAATTCAACCATACTGTGATCACTGCTTCCAAGAGGATCCTTGACTCTGAGGTCACTAATTATTCCTGTCTCATTACATAGGACCAGATCTAGAATAGCTTGCTCCCTCGTTGGTCCCATTACATGCTGTTCAAGAAAACTATCACAGATACACTCAACAAACTCTTTCTCAAAGCTACCCTGACTGAGCTGGTTCGACCAATCGACATGTAGATTAAAATCCCCATGATAATAGATGTACCATTTTTGCAGGCATTAGTTATTTACTTGTTTTTGCCCGCCCCAATGTGATGTTATTATTTGGTTGCCTATGCACTATGCCGATCAGTGAGTTTTTCTTCTTGGAATTCCTCATTTCCACCCAAATGGATTTGACCTCATGCTCCATTGCACCTATATCATCTTTCAGTACTGCCATGATGTCATCCTTGAATATTAGAGTGACATTACCTCCCTTGCAATCCTGTCTGTCCTTCCACATAGCCTAGTACCCCTGGATATTTAATTCCCAGTCATGCCCTTCCTGCAATCATGTTTCTGTGATGGCTGCCAAATCATATTCATTCACGATGATTTGTGCCGTTACCTCATCAACCTTGTTACGGATGCTACGAGGATAGGTTTAGGGTGAGAGGGGAAAGATTTTAAAGAGACCTAATGGGCAGCCTTTTCACACAGAGCATGGTGGGTGTATGGCATGAGCTGCGAGAGGAAGTGGTGGAGGCTGATACAATTGCAGCATTTAAAAGGCACCTGGATGGGTATATGAATAGAAAGGGTTTAGAGGGATATGGGCCAGGTGCTGGCAAATGGGACTGGATTAGATTAGGGTATCTTGTCGACATGGACAAGTTGGACCAAAGGTTCTGTTTCCGTGGTGTACATCTCTATGAATGCATCCAGGAAAAAGTTGTTCTTTATGCAGAAGAGAGGGGGGTAAGGAGTAAATGATAGGTGGGGGTAGAGCCCAAAGAGAGAGAAGATCAATTGAGCAGACAAAGGAGTGAATAACAATCAAGCTCGGAGGGGGAATAGCTATTAATATAGTCTGTTAGTGGCTAACAATGTATGAAATAGCAGCCCATGTGATAACAAGGCCTGGTGTGTGTGTGTGGTGTGGGTTTGGGGTAAGGACATGGGAGAAGGTGCCTCAAGCCCGAGAATGGTTGAATTCGACATTGAAGGCTGCAGGTTACCCAATGGAAAATGAGGCGCTTTTCTTCTAGCTTGTCCTAAGCTTCATTGCTGCGCTGCAGCAAGTCTGAGGCAGAGATGTTCACCAGGGAACAGGGTGAGGTGTTGAAGTGATGGGTAGTTGGAAACTCAGGGTCCTGTTTATGGACAGAAGGTAGATGGATGTTCTGAGAAACAGTCACCCAGTCACCCAATAACAAAGCTGCTTGAGGAGACACCTGAGCCAATCAGGCTGTTGGATTTGGGTTCTGGCCTCTGATTGGATGTTTAACTTTCAAACCTTCCTTTCATCAGTTAGCTGGAAATTCCCCTCTCAGTCCTTTTGGATTCCTCACCAATTTCCCCACCCATAATACAGACAGAAGGCAGAGAGTGGTTGTAGATGGAAAGTATTCTGCCTGGAGGTCAGTGTTGAGTGGGGTCCCTCAGGGCTCTGTTCTTGGGCCCCTGCTCTTTGTAGTTTTTATAAGTGACTTGGATGAGGAGGTTGAGGGGTGAGTTAGTAAATTTGCAGATGACACTAAGGTTGGAGGGGTCTTCGAGGGCTATTGCAGACTGTAGCGCGACATAGACAGGATGCAAAGCTGGGCTGAGAAATGGCAGATGGAGTTCAACCTGGATAAATGCGAAGTGATGCATTTTGGAAGGTCGAACTCAAATGCTGAATATAGGATTAAAGACAGGATTCTTGGCAGTGTGGAGGAACAGAGGGATCTGGGTGTGCAAGTACATAGATCCCTCAAAGTTGCCACCCAAGTGGATAGGGTTGTTAAGAAAGCATATGGTGTTTTGGCAATCATTAACAGGGGGATCGAGTTTAAGAGCCGCGAGGTTTTGCTGTAGCTCTATAAAATCCTGGTGAGACCACACTTGGAATATTGTGCTCAGTTCTGGTCGCCCTACTATAGGAAAGACACAGAGGCTTCGGAGAGGGTGCAAAGAAGGTTTACCAGGATGCTGCCTGGACTGGAGGGCTTGTCTTATGAAGAGAGGTTGAATAAGCTCGGACTTTTCTCTCTGGAGAGAAGGAGAAAGACAGGAGACCTGATCGAGGTATACAAGATAATGAGAGGAATAGATAGAGTCAAAATCCAGAGACTTTTCCTCAGGGCAAGATTGACTGGTACGAGGAATCATAGTTTGAAGATATTAGGAGGAAGGTATAAGGGAGACGTCAGACATAGGTTCTTTACGCAGAGAGTTGTGAATGCATGGAATGCGTTGCCAGCGGTGGTGGTGGAAGCAGAGTCATTGGGGACATTTAAGCGACTACTGGACATGCACATGGATAGCAGTGAGTTGAGGGGTGCGTAGGTTAAGATACTATATTTTACATTAGGATTAAACCTCAGCACAACATCGTGCGCCAAAGGGCCTGTACTGTGCTGTATTTTTCTATCCATCTATCTATCTATTTTATAAATCTCTATAGAGTCACTTCTCAACCGCCTACGCTCTCATGAAAAAGTCCCAGCCTCTCCTTGTAAGTCAAACCCTCTGGTCCCAGCAACAACCTGATAAATCTTTGCTGAATCCTCTCCAATTTATAATATCTTTCTAAAACAGGGTGACCAGAATTGTACACAGTACGCCAAAAGTGGCCCCATCAACGTACTGGACAACCTCAACATGACGTTCCAACTCAAAGGTCTGAATAATGAAGGCCAGCATGCTAAATATCTTCTTACCTAAACTGTCTACCTGTGACACAAACTTCAAACCTGAACCCATAGGTCTCTCTGTTCTACACCACTATCCAGGCTCTACCATTAATTGTATAAGTCCTGCCCCCATTTGTTTTACCAAAATTCAATACCTCACATTTATCCAAATTCATCTGCTACTCCTCAGCCCATTGGTCGAATTGATCATGATCCCTTTGTAATATTAGAAAGGGGGACAGCAGTAGGTGTGGTGGGAGGGAGATGAGAGATGGATGGAATGAGAGACAGAGTGTGAGCAAGATGGTCTTTGAACCAAAATGAGGATATATGTGATGCCACTCTCAGAGAGAGAGATAGTCCCCCCGGAGGGTCTTGACTTCCCCTCCGTGAGGTTTATTTGGGAAGGAAAGACTGCTCTGGGGTGGGGGGGGGGGGGGGGGGGGGGATCCATTGGATCCCACAATATCAGTCTGACTGTGATGTCCCACAACAGGCAGGACCATACTGTGTCCCCTCATACACAGCCCATCCTCCCATCACTCTGAGCAGCTTCGGTCTGCTTACGGCCTGTGTAATCTAGCACACTGTCACTTCTCTGAATCAGAGCCACTCAGCTCTAAACAGGATTCCCAATCCAGGCACTGCTATGTGTGCAGACTGCAGCAATGGCTGGAGTGACTGACCAGAATCTTCCAGCCTTTCAAAGGCCTGAATGGCTTCTTCAGCCCTATGTGACTCTGCAACATCCCAACATCCCGCATTTCCAACACCCCTCCCCCAAGTCCCTCCTCCCTACCTTTTATCTTAGCCTGCTTGGCACACTTTCCTCATTCCTGAAGAAGGGCTCATGCCGGAAACATCGATTCTCCTGCTCCTTGGATGCTGCCTGACCTGCTTTTCCAGCAACACGTTTTCAGCATAAAAGTACAGGCCCTTTGGCCCTCGATGTTGCGCCCACCTCTGAAACCAATCTGAAGCCCATCTATCCTACACTATTCCACTATCATCCATAGGTTTACCCAATAATCATTTAAATGCCCTTAAATTTGGTGAATCTACTATTGTTGCAGGCAGTGTATTCCACACCCCTACTACTCTGAGTAAAGAAACTATCTCTGACATCTGTCTCTATCTATCACCCTTTAATTTAAAGCTCGGTCACCTCCTGCTAGCCATCGCCATCTGAGGAAAAAGGCACTCACTGTCCACCTGATCTAACCCTCTGATTATCTTGTATGTCTCAATTAACTCACCTCTCAAACTTCTTCTCTCCAATGAAAATAGCCTCAAGTCCCTCAGCCTTTCCTCATAAGACCTTCCATCCATACCAGGCAACATCCTAGTAAATCTCCTCTGACCATTTTCCAAAGCTTTCACATCCTATAATGCAGTGACCAGAACTGTATGTACTAGAGTTTTGTACAGCTGCAGCATGGCCTCATGGCTCCGAAACTCAATCCCTCTACCATAAAAGCTAACACACCTTCTTAACAGCCCTATCAACCTGGGTGGCAACTCACAGGGATCTATGTACGTGGACACCGGGATCTCTTTGCACATCTACATTATCAAGAATCTTACCATTAGCCCAGTACTCTTTATTCCGGTTGCTCCTTCCAAAGTGAATCACCTCACACTTTTCTGCATTAAATTCCATTTGCCACCTCTCAGCCCAGCTCTGCAGCTTATCTATGTCTTTCTGTAACCTGCAACATCCTTCTGTACTATCCGCAACTCCACCGACCTTAGTGTCATCCACAAATTTACTAACCCATCCTTCAACACCCTCATCCAGGTCATTTATAAAAATGGCAAACAGCAGTGGACCCAAAACAGATCCTTGCGGTACCCCACTAGTAACTGAACTCCAGGATGAATATTTCCCATCAACCACCACCTTTCAGCTCGCCAATTTCTGATCCAAACCACTAAATCACCTTCAATCCCATGCCTCCGTATTTTATGCAATAGCCTGCCATGGGAACCTTATCAAACGCCTTACTAAAATCTATATACACCACATCAACTGCTTTACCCTCGTCCACCTACCCTTCACAAAACCATGTTGATTATCCCTAATCAACTTATTCCTCTCTGGATGATTATAACTCCCATCCCTGAGAATCAGCTGCCCTTGTTCTTGTTTCAGTTGATTGATCTGTGCTCAGAGTTCATTAGCTGCAACCTCTCAGATTCCTGTTCGAATAAAACAAAGTTCATGACAAATCTCCACATTTCCACAAATACAAACATCTGCCGGAACAGGAACCAGCTAACAGTATTTCAAAACCCTCCGTCATTAAAACTCGGTAAGTAATGTGATGGAAGGTGGGTGTACTACACGCACAGCTGCAACTTTACGAAATGAACACCTGCCACAGGAAACAAGCAGCAACTCAAATCTCCACCAGGAAGGGCCCTGGGAGACTGCATCAGAAACAAACTGCGCACTGAACTGACTAATGGACAGACCCATCACTTCCATAAACAGTTAATTCCTGTTGTAGTAATAGACGTAAAGCATCAGGAAAACACTCACTCGGCAACATCCTCAATTCTCACATTCAATGTGGGTCATACAAAGACCGTGTTTCATGGGTAACCACTGACTGTGAGAATATTGACTCAGTGACTGTCACTAAACCACCTGCTTATTTCTCTTCGGTTCTGAAGAAAAGTCACACCAGACTCAAAATATTAACTCTGATTCTCTCTCCGCAAATGCTGCAAGACCTGCTGAGTTTCTGGTTTTATTTCAGATAAGCAGCAACTATGGTAGTTTGCTTTCATTGAGACAGTATTTCCCACATTCTGCAGGCACTGTGTTCTTTCTTTTCATGTCGACATTGGGCTGCTGTCTTTTTATCGTCCTCTCGTCTCCGTTCATCTTCCTTTTGATCTGGCTGACAAGAATTGTATACTTACCTCTGTACAGCCAATCAGAGAGCAGAGGAGCTGGCTATTCCCGTTATTGCAACTGTGCCCGCCACATCATCATTATCACATTTATAATTATTTGCATTTGAAGTGGTCTACTTGGACTACGGCAAAGTTTTTGGTAAGATTCCTCATTGGAGATTGATAGCGAAAGTAAGACCCATGGGATCCAAGGAAATTTGGCAAACCAGATCCAGAATTGGCTGAGTGGCAGGAAGCAGAGGGTAATCATTGAGGAGGACTTTTGTGTTTGGAAGCCTGTGTCCAGTGGAGTTCCACAAGAATCTTGCTGTTTGTGGTTGATATAAAGGATTTAGATTTGAACTTAGGTGGGTTGATCAGTAAGTTTGTGGATATTATGAAAATTGGTTGGAGTTTTGGACTGATAGGTTGAGGAAACAATCAGAGAGCAGGCTTTTTCAGGTGTTGTGCAACAGGAAAGGATTAACCAAATCTTGGAGAGCAGGGTCCCTTGGGGAAGAGCAACCATAATATGATAGAATTCTTCATTAAGATGGAGGGTGAAGTCATCTGATCTAAAAGTAGGATCCTGAATTTAAATCAAGGGAACTATAAGGGTATAAGGCTTTAATTGGCAAGGATGGAAGGGGGGACCTTACTGAAAGGGATTGATGGTGGTTAGGCAATTGTCATATTTAAAGAACATTTGCACGAATTACAGTAATTATTCTTCCTGTCTAATCCAAACATAAAAGAGGAAAGGTGGCTCAATCACTGCTCACAAAAGAAATTCAGGAGAGTATAAATGCAAAGCGGAGACAAATAAAGTTGTCAGAAAAAGTTGCAAGCCTGGGGATTGGGGGTATTTTAGAATTCTGCAAAAGAGGACAAATAGTTTGATCAAAGGGGATGAGAGTAAATTTACAGGGAACATAAAAACAGGTACAGCAGGTAATAATGAAGGCAAATGGAATTTTGGCATTTATTGTTAAAGGAAGAGTATAAAAAAGAGTGTTGCTGGAACTGTACAAGGCATTAGTGAGACCACACCTGGAGTATTGCATATAAATTTGTTTCCCTTACCTGGGGAGGGATGCAGGGCTGAAACAATGACTCAGTACAGCACAGGGTTAGATACAGGAGTGAAGTCTCACCCCTCTCTTCGAAGGCAGTGTTGGTTTATTGTATGTCACTCTGAGGAACTGTCAAGGTGAGATGATTGCAGTGATGTGCTGGAGAGTTGAGATTCTCAGATCCTCCTTTTGGTATCTGTGGATAATCTGGACAATGTTTTAGTGACTGAGGATGATCCAGCAATAATTGAGGGATCTGGATTCAGTCCCAGCATCACCTCCATCCAGCTGTCTCAGTCATTTAGAAAGCTGTAAGACACAGTGTGTGACAGAGCTCACGATGAAACAAACTAACTCTGCCCAAAGGCAGCAACTGGCAGGAACCAGAGTAACTCCATCAGCTACAACCCAGTGACTGCACTCCACAGCTTTTACTGCGAGATTAACAAATAAAAGCTGACCAACACCAACTAACCAGCACTGACTGACCAACACTGACTGACCATTGCTGACTGATCCTCAATAACCATCACTGACTGACTGACCCCAACTGACCAATACCGACTGACCAGCACTGACTGACCATCACAGACTGACCCTCACTGACCAACACTGACTTACCAGCACTGACTGACCATCACTGATTGACCAGCACTAACTGTCCATCACTGACCAACACTGACTGACTAACACTGACTGACCAATGCTGACTGACCCTCACTGACCAAACTGACTGACCCTAACTGTCCATCACTGACTAATACTGACTGACCAATGCTGACTGACCAACACTGACTGACCAGCACTAACTGATCATCACTGACTGACCATCACTGACTGACCAACACTGACTGACCATCACTGACTGACCCTAACTGACAATGCTGACTGACAAACACTGACTGACCAGCACTAACTGACCATCACTGACTGACCATCACTGACTGACAAACACTGACTGACCATCACTGACTGACCCCAACTGACTGACCAATGCTGACTAACCATCACAGACTGACCCTCACTGACCAACACTGACTTACCAGCACTGACTGACCCTCACTGACTATCACTGATTGACCCACACTGACAAACACTGACTGACCAACACTGACTGACCAGCACTAACTGTCCATCACTGACCAACACTGACTGACCAATGCTGACTGACCCTCACTGACTGACCAACACTGAATGACCATCACTGACTGACCCTAACTGACAATGCTGACAGACCCTGACTGACCAACACTGACTGACCAGCACTAATTGACCATCACTGACTGACCAACACTGACTGACCATCACTTACTGACCCTAACTGACAATGCTGACTGACCCTGACTGACCCTGACTGACTGACCAGCACTAACCCTCCATCACTGACTGACACTCACTGACCAACACTGACCCTAACTGACCAATGCTGACTGACCAACCATCACTGACTGACCATCACTGACTGACCAACACTGACTGACCATCACTGACTGACCCCAACTGACCAATGGTAACTGACCAACACTCTCAGACCAACACTGACTGACAATCACTGACTGACCATCACTGACTGACCAACATTGACTGACCAACACTGACTGACCATCACTGACTGACCCTCACTGACCAACACTGACTGACCACCACTGACTGACACTGACTGACCAACACTGACTGACCATCACTGACTGACCCTCACTGACCAACACTGACTGACCATCACTAACTGACCAATGCTGACTGACCCTCACTGACTGACCCTCACTGACTGACTTTAACTGACCAATTCTGACTGACCCTCACTGACCAACACTGACTGACCAATACTGAATGACCGACACTGACTAACCAACACTGACTGACCATCAC